>NC_069500.1:458720338-459002838 GCF_027579735.1 Bombina bombina | reverse complement strand
GAGATAGCGCAAAAGAGAGGGGGGAGAGAGAGAGCGCAAAAGAGAGGGGAGAGAGAGAGCGCAAAAGAGAGGGGGGAGAGAGAGAGCGCAAAACAGAGGGGGGAGAGAGAGAGCGCAAAAGAGAGGGGGGAGAGAGAGAGCGCAAAAGAGAGGGGGAAGAGAGAGCACAAAAGAGAGGGGGAGAGAGAGAGCGCAAAAGAGAGGGGGGAGAGAGAGAGCGCAAAAGAGAGGGGGGAGAGAGAGAGCGCAAAAGAGAGGGGGAGAGAGAGAGCGCAAAAGAGAGGGGGGGAGAGAGAGCGCAAAAGAGAGGGGGGAGAGAGAGAGCGCAAAAGAGAGGGGGAGAGAGAGAGCGCAAAAGAGAGGGGGAGAGAGAGAGCGCAAAAGAGAGGGGGGAGAGAGAGAGCGCAAGGGGTGGGACCGCTGTACCCTGCAAAAAATGGCCCGTGTGAACGGGCTTTAGGACTAGTTTGTTTTATATTTAAGAACTTAGGATAGATGGACATTCTCTCTTGATATAGTGATGGTGGAGAAGAAGTCTATCACTGGAGATAGAATATTTTTGTCTGAAGACTTAACATACATGTTAATAAGAATATTTTTGTAAGGCAATATAATTTTCTTTGTTGACATTATATTGTATAAGCTAATAGAAGAACATAATCAGACAATAATATGTTAGAATAACTTCTTTCTTTTTCTTTTGTATTTATTTATTTTTTGTATTGCACATTGTGTGATTCACAAGTCATGTTAAATCACTTGGTAATCATATATTTTGGGAACCCTAAATTTAGAGAATTATTATAAAGAAGAATTGAAAAGAGTGAAAAGAAAGAAAGAAAAAAAAAAAAAGAAAAAAGGTATCTATACTGGGATCATAATTATTAGGCATAAAGACCATTTTAATTTTGAAGCCCAAAGAGCGTAAAGACAACATATAATTTGTATGTGTATTAATTATATTCTTCCTACTCAAATCCAGATTGTTTACCTGCAAAAAAATATATAAAGAAATGGAAAAAAAGTGGAGCACAAACATATTAGCGCTTGTGAGTGCTAACATCACTCAAATTAAATCAATAGCACTACTTGTCTTGCACAGTGTTCTCCACAGAAAATGTTGCCAGCTGGGTGGCTTAATGAAGTAGCATAATAAAGAGGCATTATGAAATAAATTTATTTAATGATAATTTGCACAATGAGGTTTGGAAAAAAATAATATTAGCTTATTTTAAATGAATACTTTCTTATATTTCAGCCGGGTGTTCAGTAAAATCGGCCTAGTGGTACACCCATTAAAAAGGTCCTGGGGAGAACACTGCTTGCGCTCATATTGCAAGTTGAAAGTAAAATGTTAGCGAGTGAGCAAAAGAGTCAGGTGCTCTAACTTCTGGAGGTCAGACAATGAGGCTACACTAAACTTCCCCACAAACTTCTAAGGAGAACGCTACAAAAAGCACCTGCTGACGTTCACTCACACTCTAACCCAAGATTGCGCTAGAACAATTGTGCTAAAGCCAAAGGTGCGTTAAGAATACTTCAAATAATGTTGTTCTTCATTTACACGTCTGAGCCCTTCCCAGTCAAACACATTTACATAAACCACATTCCTTTCAAACCCTTTTTAAACATTTATTTCAATAAAAACCTGTGTTACATTAAATATGTTTGTATATAAGTTTAATGCTTTATTTTAATATGTTTCACATGTGTTTTGTTAAACTTTTAATCTATTTTTTTAGCGTTGTTATATGTTGTGCTACACATAACTCTGGATTTGTAATATGAGCAATGTTTAGCATGGTGGCAATATCCATTGAAAGTATAGGGCACACTAAAGGGATGTGGAATGCACTATACAATCTCTGGTAATTCTTCTTTATCACTGACTTGTAATATCAATTTGTGTGCTATTCCTAGCATAATCCAGCAATATTAATAGCTCACCCTACACTATCAATAATCCTCCAATGGTAATCTAGGCCATTGTTGGGTTCTGAGTCCCCCATGGAGGAATCTTATATCATGTCAAAGGAGTCTATCTGCACTCCTTAGCAGTTTACACCATGAACCAGAGGTATCTTGCCTCTTACTTCTGGCTTGTTTTGTGCACCACCAATAAACCTCCCTGTGTTTTAGTCCTGCTCATCACTTAGGAACTTATGATATTTCCTACTTTCCATGGTAGATCTCCAAAATAGATTTATTTACAGGTTTTTTTTAGAAGTCATCAACCTTCCACTGATTCTTAAAAAATTCTCCACACATAACATGTCAGATTGTATCTGGGTGAGTTCTTTCTGCAAATACAGTAATCACTATTAAACATTTGTTTAAAATTAATAAAAACTTTTCACAGTACTTCTGGTTATAACACATAAGTGTAGGATGTGTATGCATCCTCAAACCCCATGGAATCCTCCCTACATGATGATATTTAGTCAGGGTAGTAAAATATAATTCATAGGCTTCCTGTTTCTTACACATTTTCTCATAATGCTTGCTCAGATTTTAAGTAGGAGAAATTTGAAGAAAATCCCTGGAGCCTCGATCTAAATTAGAAATCCTTCTGTATCAGTCTCAATTTAAGCAAATACTTTCTTATTCACAACAGATTCTTTATCCTCCATTGTACACCATGCACAGATTGTGAACAAAGTACACCAATGCAAACATATAATTATCTAGCACCAGTGCACAAAGGATGCAAGCTGCTGAACCTTGCACTCAAGGGACACAGTAAATCACTGCATCCTCTGAAAACTGCCATAGGTCAATAAATGGATGCAACTTAATATGTGTGCCAATACAGGTACTGCCCTTTGAGCCCAAGACAATGGCTCCAAGTCATCCTTGATCAAGTTATATAGACCAAAGAGACTTGGGCTTATTAAGCAATTTACCTCTTGATTATTTCCATGTCACTTAAAGCCCTGAAGGAAAAACCCTCTATTATATTATATTAGCAGCCTTGCTTCTACCCCTTTGGTGTCCAGGGCACCCATTTTCTGCTGTGCTCTAGGCTGGCCAGCAGATCTCACCAACTGTCCAGGACCTCCCATACACTCTGTCATGGCTCTCACTAATTGACCGGCCTTACATCCTCATTCTGCTGGTCCAGCACTCTGTCTTCTCGTTGCATTTTCTCTCTCTGTATTCTCAATATCTCCTAATCCAAAATCCAAAGGCACACAGCACCTTTCATTAATTGATTAATTTTATGTTTAATTAATGTGATTAATGTTTTTGATGTGTGTACTATAATAGGATAAAGTGTGGTATTTTTGGTAACCTTAAAATTTATTTGTACTGTCAATTCCTGATAAGCATTTATTGTTACTGTTACTGTTTTGATTTGGCAAGTATTGCTATAAATGTAGATATGTTTTTTTTTCTCATTTTTACACCAAATTGATGGTGACGACTTATTTGGCATAATTTGTTATACGTTGCCCTTTCATTGGCATTGAATCACAGTTACTGTTGTTACCATAGACAGTGCCATCTTGTCTATTCTTGAGCAGATCAATAACTAATATACGTAAGTTATTGTTCATATATGATTGATATAGTACATTATGTGTTCAGTGAGTTGTGGTGGGAAGGATTGTGATTGCTGGAGCCGTTACAGTTCATGCTTCATATTGTTGATTTTTCCTATATCTGCTAATATCTGATATTCTATTTTCAAGTGGTGAAATGGTGTTATGGTTTTGAATTGTGATTTTTCCAAATTTCCAAAATCACCAGTAAAGTGGTTTGGAAAGATTGGAATCAGTCATAAACTTGCAAGGCAGTGCCTTTTTACCCAAAATGATCTTGTTAAGGCTAGGTGAAAATAGGTAAGGAGATATAAATAACAAAAATCTGAATAAAAATGGGAATTCTCTATCAGTACCACATTTCAACCTCAATACGAAGCACGTGACTATTTCCATTAGCACCCTGATGTTTGAGGTCTAGAAACCACCCCTGTACTTGACTCTCTTTCTGTTTATTGACCTCACTGTCTATTGGCGTTGCTCTCTCTTGATCCTACCCTTATTATGAAACACATGTATGCTGATAGATAGTGTAATAGGAATTAATTATTTTTTTATTCAAACTTTTTTTTAATATTAATATTATTAAAATGTATTTGTATAGGTCTGTAAAATTCTGTAGCATTGAGTACAAAGGTTGGGTTATAAAATGAGATAGATTAGTAGCTGTATAGAAATAAATAACTGACTAAAACAATAGTAGAAGAGGAGGAGAGCCCTTGTGAACTGCATGTGCAATGCCGCCCCTGTAGATTTGCGGCCAATTAGTCGCTAGCTGGGGGTGTCAATCAGCCCGATCGTATAGGATCGGGCAGATTGTAGACCGCAGCCTCAGAGGCAGCGGACCAGTTATGGAGCAGCAGTCTTAAGACCGCTGCTTCACAACTGCTGTTTCTGGCGAGCCTGAAGGCTTGTGCAGAAACAGGAGCATCAGGGGCCATTCGGTCCTTGATAATTTGGCCTCATAGGGTTTGGGGTACTATGTCATTTTGATTGTAGTTCCAGCAGCAAGTTAAGCAGTTCAAGATTTATTTTGGTTAGAATAAAAAAAAGTTACTCTTTTGCAACTCTGTCCTCTATGGTCTTCCCGCCTAGCTTCTTTACAATCCATAATGAATGCCTCTGCCAGACTCATCTTCCTTACACGTCGCTCTTCAACTGCTACACCTCTCTGCCAATCCCATCACTGGCTTCCTCTTGCCTCTAGGATCAAACACAAAATTCTCATTCTGACATACAAAGCCCTCAACTGCACTGCTCCCCCCTATATCTCAGACCTTGTTTCCAGATACTCTCCTTCCCGTCCCCTTCGCTCTGCTAATGACCTCCTACTCTCCTCCTCTCTTGTCACCTCATCACACTCCCATTTACAGGACTTCTCCAGACTGGCTCCCATCTTGTGGAACTCTCTGCCTCGCTCCACAAGACTCTCTTCTAGTTTTAAAAGTTTCAAGTGCTTCCTAAAGACTCTACTGTTGCTAACCTATGCTAACATTTCTTTATACCAGTTCCTCTCCTCCATTGCTATCCCCTGAACACCCTTAGCATGTAAGCATCAGAGTCCAGCTGTTTGTAGATCACCTTCTTAAAAGCTGACTACAACAGTGCAACTCTTGGCAGGGCCCTCTACCCAGTTGATCCCTATAATTGTTTTGTTGTACTCCGCCTTTGTTTATAGCGCTGCAGAATCTGTTGGCACTCTACAAATAACCAATAATAATAATAATAAGTTAGAGGAGAGATGGTAAGCTACTCTGAAAATATAATACATGTATTATATTCAATCTCAGATTCAGGGCATATATTGCAACACTTTAGTTATCTAAGAGTTTCTTTCACCTACACAAAATAGAAAGATCATGTAGATTAATAAAACATCTATTTTTTATCTAACTATCCATCAATAATCTATCTATCTATCTATCTATCTATCTATCTATCTATCTACCATCTACCTTTATTCTGTAGAAAAGCTTTCTGTTTGACAAGCAAATCTAAATTAGTCATTGGGCACTTTGCACAGCATAGGTAAATAGGTAAATAGCTGTATTATTACATTACTAAATATATTTTAAATTTATGTTGAATGACACTCCCTTTACAAGAGGACACAAAAATCCAGGTTCATAATTCTCCTTTTTAGAATGAAAGTGCTTTTGTTACCCATATACTTAGTTGCTAATTACTCCTTAGATTTACAGTGGTATTATGTACTTTGTAACACAGCTGATGGAGACTTATGAATATAAAATCTGTCTTGTGACAGAGCTCTTAATTTAGTATCATTATAAAATTTTGCTCAAGCCATGAATTTCAAAATTACAGGCAATTAAGTTGTAATGAATACAAAAAAAAGTACAAAAGGCATTTTTTTAAATAATGGAACATGATATTTCCTTTATTGAAAATAACACCATTCACAGAAAATATCCCAAACTATTTTGTGATAATGTTTTAGAACATATGAAATCAAATCCAGTTTCTTTTGCATGCAAACAGATAGAGCATTTTCAACAATGTTGTCAATGAAATGTCATGAATGGTTTAGTTGTGAAAAAATCATATCAGGATCATCAAAGTGTAAACTATAAATGTTACTTCTGGATCAGAGGAAATAAATGTAAAATATTCATGAACCATTTCTAAACATCTCAAAATTACCACAAATAAAAAGCTTTGTTGCTTTGTGATACAACTGTTTTTTTTTTTTAAATCAAATGATGCTCTTAGGATTTTTATAAGTGTAAAATAAAGAGAGGTGTTTCTGTGATAAAAACATTGCAAATCATGACTAAAAATGCATGCTGCTTGACCTTGTTCCTATGAACCACCAACTTTTACATTTTAAGGATGGAAGCAACCTGAGGCTCACTGTATCCCTCTCCCAGTAAAGCCATGTGACAGCCATCAGCCAATCACAAATGCATATACGCTTATTCTGTGAATTCTTGCACATGCTCAGTAGGAGCTGGTGACTCAAAAAGTTTAAATATAAAAAGACTGTGCACTTTCTTTAATGGAAGTAAATTGGAAAGTTGTTTAAAATTGCATGCTCTATCTGAATAATAAAAGTTTAATTTTGGCTTGAGTGTCCCTTTAAGTTTGAGGTACTTCTAGCACTGTTTTTGCCATTCAGCTGGTCCTATTGCCAAAGGATAGTGATGAACACAGCAGTGGTATATACAGTTGTAATAAAAAATATTGAACCCGTATTGCAAATCAGGTTTATTGTCAAAATGTTCAGACTTTCAGCTGCTTGCAATGAATAAATCAAACAAAAGCTATTGAAATACCTCAATACAATGAATGTTTCAAGTGGTTTCCCCAAATTCAAATAAATTTACAACTTTTAATGAATTCTGCATGAATTCAACCCCCTGAATAGAATCCCTCACAAAAGCACAAATATGCAAAACAGGTCTCATGCACATCTGATGCAAATAATCAAGGGCTTCATTAGTTGAACCAGGTGTGCTTGAGCTAGAACACATGAAATACCTGAACTGTATAGGGGTTTGTTGAGTGTCATGTTTGACTGCATGTTAGAAATATGGCTAAGTCATAAGAATGGTCCAAAAACTTAAGAGAAGAGCCATCACCCTTTACAAACATGGAAAAATATACAAAAAGATAGTTAAGGCATTGAATTTTCCTAGATACACCGTTAGAAGCATAGTTTGCAAGTTCAAAGTTAAAGGAACAGTAGTTAAACTACCTGGATGGGGCAGAAAAATTAAACTATCAACGGCTGCAACCAGATTTCTGAGAAGGCAGGTTGAGAAAAACCTTTGAGTGACTGCAAAAGACCTGCAGCAAGACTTGGTGACGACAGGTAGTGAGGTTTCAGTTTGCACAGTAAGGCACGTACTGAACGCAGAAGGTTTCCATGTCAGAACTCTAAGACGTTCACCACTACTGACCCAAAAGTACAAGACAAGTCGGCTCCAATATGCTCAAACTCGTATAAATAAACCACAGAAATGATGGGATTCTGTTCTGTGGAGTATTGAAACAAAACTGGAATTTTTTGGCCCGATGGATCAGATGTATATCTGGAGGAAGAAGAATGAAGCATATGCTGAAAGGAACACTCTGCCAACAGTTAAGCATGGTGGTGGCTGGGTGATGCTCAGGGACTGTTTTGCATTCTCTGGCACTGAAAACTTGAAGTGTGTGGAAGGCAAGATCGATTCATTGAAGTATCAGTAAATCCTAGGAGAAAACGTCATGCATGCAAACCCAAAATATTATTGAAATAGAGGCCATTGCTCATGAGGAATGGGCTAAGATTCCTCAGGAACGCTGCCTAGAAGCTGGTGTCTGGCGATACATCTCATTTCCAGCAGGTCATAACAACAAAAGGGTGCTCTACTAAGTACTAAAGAGGCTTGCCATGAAGGGGTTGAATAATTGAGACTGAAGAATTCATTAAAAATTGCATTTACAGATGAATTTTAGGAAACTACTTGAAGCATTTATTGTGTTAAGCTATTGAAATTGCTTTTGTTTGATTTATTCATTGCAGATTTTTTTTACAATAAACCTGATTTGCAATGGGGGTTGAATAATTTTGTTTACAACTGTATAATGTAATATAATAAAAGGGGAGAAAGCCTCAAGAAATGGACTAACTCGCAAACCATAAGGACGTGTAAGGAATCTATAATCATAAATCGGAGCTGTTGTAATGGCTACTGGGTTGTATGTTCCCATTGTGGACAGAGTTTATATATACACATAACCGATTTTATCCCAGAATAATGGCTGTATGTTCCTATATATACTGTATACAGACAGTGGGGCAAAAAAGTATTTAGTCAGCCACCAATTGTGCAAGTTCTCCCCCTTAAGAAGATGAGAGAGGCCTGTAATTTTCATCATAGGTATACCTCAACTATGAGAGACAAAATGTGGAAACAAATCCAGACAATCACATTGTCTGATTTGGAAAGAACTTATTTGCATATTATGGTGGAAAATAAGTATTTGTTCACCTACAAACAAGCAAGATTTCTGGCTTTTACAGACCTGTATCTTCTTATTTAAGAGGCTCATCTGTCCTCCACCCGTTATCTGTATTAATGGCACCTGTTTGAACTTGTTATCAGTATAAAAGACACCTGTCCACAACCTCAAACAGTCACACTCCAAACTCCACTATGGTGAAGACCAAAGAGCTGTCGAAGGACACCAAAAACAAAATTGTAGATCTGCACCAGGCTGGGAAGACTGAATCTGCAATAGGCAAGCAGCTTGGTGTGAAGAAATCAACTGTGGGAGCAATAATTAGAAAATGGAAGACATACAAGACCACTGATAATCTCCCTCGATCTGGGGCTCCATGCAAGATCTCACCCTGTGGGGTCAAAATGATCACAAAAACGGTGAACAAACATCCCAGAACCACACGGGGGACCTAGTGAATGACCTGCAGAGAGCTGGGACCAACGTAACAAAGGCTACCATCAGTAACACACTATGCCGCCAGGGACTCAGATCCTGCAATGCCAGACGTGTCCCCCTGCTTAAGCCAGTACATGCTCGGGCCCGTCTGAAGTATTCTAGAGAGCATTTGGATGATCCAGAAGCGGATTGGGAGAATGTCATATGGTCAGATGAAACCAAAGTAGAACTGTTTGGTAGAAACAAAACTCGTCGTGTTTGGAGGAGAGAGAATGCTGAGTTGCAACCAAAGAACACCATAGCTACTGTGAAGCATGGGGGTGGCAACATCATGTTTGGTGCTGTTTCTCTGCAAAGGGAACAGGACGACTGATCCGTGTACATGAAAGAATCAATGGGGCCATGTATCGTGAGATTTTGAGTGCAAACTTCCTTCCATCATCAAGGGCATTGAAGATGAAACGTGGCTGGGTCTTTCAGCATGACAATGATCCCAAACACACTGCCCGGGCAACAAAGGAGTGGCTTCGTAAGAAGAATTTTAAGGTCCTGGAGTGGCCTAGCCAGTCTCCAGATCTCAACCCCATAGAAAACCTTTGGAGGGAGTTGAAAGTCTGTGTTGCCCAGCGACAGCCCCAAAACATCACTGCTCTAGAGGAGATCTGCATCCAGGAATAGGCCAACATACCAGCAACAGTGTGTGACAACCTTGTGAAGACTTACAGAAAACATTTGACCTCTGTCATTGCCAACAAAGGATATATAACAAAGTATTGAGATGAACTTTTGATATTGACAAAATACTTATTTTCCACCATAATTTGCAAATAAATTCTTTCCAAATCAGACAATGTGATTGTCTGGATTTGTTTCCAAATTTTGTCTCTCATAGTTGAGGTATACCTATGATGAAAATTGCAGGCCTCTCTCATCTTCTTAAGTGGGAGAACTTGCACAATTGGTGGCTGACTAACTGACTAAATACTTATTTGCCCCACTGTATATATATAACTGTATATATATATATATATATATATATATATATATATATATATATATATATATATATATATATATATATATATATAATTTTAATCAATTTTAATAAATATTATGTGAAGTTATCAGGATTCCTGAGAGGATATTGTAAAAATATTGTGCTATGATCCTTTATTTCTGTTTCTCTTTTGAGGATTGAAGATTCTGAAAATACATTTGTTTTGTGCAGTGTGTGTAATATTTTTTATTTTATTCTATTGTTTGGACTTTATTTTCCTTTCTGTTTTTACTCACAGTAATTTTTGTATTTTTAAGTTTTACATACCTAAAAGTGGTAAAATCAGAGAAACTGATAATTTACAGTGGTCTTTTAATTTTTTTCCAGAGCTGTGTGTGTGTGTATATATATATATACATATATATATATACTGTGTATATATATATATATATATATATATATATATATATATATAAATATATATATATATATACATATATATATATATATATATATACGTGTGTGTGTTTGTGTGTGTATTTGAGAACTGTCTTCATTTGTTGCTGTTCTGATAATCTTATATACTCTTACTAGATTCACTAATTAGTAAAATTTAACAGAGAAAAATATACTCCTCCCCCCAACATTACCATCAGCTTTCTTAAATAACAGCTTTTATGACTACTTGGCTATTTATCTCATTAGTGATTCTACTGTGATAAGTACGTTTTCTTCTCTCATAAAAATCCTCATTTATTTTTTTCAGCCTTCAAGTTCACTTCTATTTAAGGACCAATTCAAACAAAAATCTGTCTTCATATATTTTCTTGTCCCTCTAACTAAACTTAATTTGGCTAATTGGTCACTCACACAACAGGCTACAGCTGCTTTCTATATAAGCTTCCTGGGTGGTTGAAACACTTAAACAAAATTATAAAGCAGCAGCTTATACTTTAACCAGTGGGAGGAAAGGGTATTTTAATGCAGCAACAGCAACATCTACATTTTCTGAATAATTTACATACATAAACAAGAACATATGTTAAAACAAATAAATGAAAAACAGATTTGATGTAACTTTATTTATGTCTGCCAATTATGTGTCACAGTAATTAAAATGTGTAAGCAAAATTCTGGGGGTGGAGACAGAATGGTTTTAAGTTATCTCTGAAATAGTGGTATATTGACGTAACCCATTTTGTTCTTATATTGGATAAGAAAATATATTGTTTTAAATACAAATCATCTACTTTTTGCCTATATATTGTACAATATTTAATATGATTGTAGTTGCCAGTCATTAGGAGAATATGTACTTGTCAATCTCACATTGTACCAGCCTCCCTCAAAGCAAAGAATACACATAGAAAGTTCACTGAGATGCTTCCTACTGAGAATAATGTTAGCTCATGCTTCTCACATACTGTCAGCTTGCTCAAGGCTAAACCTGCTCATTCTGTTGTGAATACAGGTTAAATAATGATTTTCAAACTGTGAGTATAGCTTGTCTCAGCATTTCAATAAACCTCACACCCAAATTATAATAAATTATAATACATTTTTTGTTAAACCAGCCAACTCCTCATTCCCATTGTCTTGTAAAATATATGTATTCAACTAGAGATCTTATAAAACCTTTGGGGCATATATGACTTAATTGCATTATGATGAGGGTCAACCACAATCCATTCAAAAAACCTAATCTAATAATTTTCTTCAGGAAATCATCATTAAAGTCTACGGGGATTTTTTAGCTAAATAATTTGTGAAGCTTTTCTTAAGGATTGTGATCAACTCTTATGTAAGTGTTTGGACTTAAACATAACCAATGTACTCAAAAGCCTCTTAATCATGCATCATGGGGTGAATGGGATATAAAACATTTTAACTGGGAGTTATATGTGCTAAAAATATGGATAATCTCAAACAGGGCTTTTATTGAATCTTTAAATGATTCAGTTCTACAAAGTAAGTATGTTCCACAGTGCAGTAAAAATATCATCTATCTATCTACAAATTGCACTGATTCCAGTTCTAATCTTGCACAAAAGACCTAGAAATTTATTTTGATTATAGCTCATAATTTTGAACTAAAGGAGGTTCTTTCACAATCTACCTTTTTTTTTTTTTTTTACATTTTAAAAATATATTCTAGAACATCGAAACATGATTATAGGGGAATATTTTTTAATTATGTCTCTGTTGGTAGGAAACAATGCTGTAACAAAATTAGGTTGATTTATGTAACAATGCAGGCTGAAAATAAAAATCTATTTTGTATTTTACACTTGTTTTTTAGAGTAAACCTGCCCAAAGTATTTCTTTTAGATAAATATAAAATAAAAAAGTCACTGAAGTGACCACTCACAAAGTTAAGCTGGCACCCCAAAGGGATATACTATAACCCCACTCTGCTCCTTGGGGACCACCCTGCTCTGCAAACACTAGAATAGTGGAGCGATATTTCCGAACTTTGGGGAAGTTAAACAGCCACACATTATCGATATCACTGGGAAGATATGGATCATTACACATATTCTTTATCCATTATGAGCAGAAATGGAGAAATGGCCTTTGAGGCTGACTTAAAGGACCATTATGTGATTTCGCCTTTGGAAGTTTTATTTTCTGTAGCAGTGGTGTGACATGGACACAGCTCTATATACTGTAGCTTATCAATGGAAACCAAGTCTTACACAGGCAGTAAATATTTTTGTATTTACATTTTCCCAGTGTTTTGAAATCTGTTAACACAATGTAAAGCTGTTTTGCTTGTTTCCACCATTGACATCTCTAGAGACATTGTTTGGATTGGGAAAGTTTTTGACCAACTACTACGGAAGAGGGGAGTAGGCTAAATTGTGTGACTTTTCTAAAGGAATGTCTGCTACTCACTTTGGTACTGCTTGTTAATATAATGTTTCTCATTGACCATATACAGCCTGATAATATGACACTTTATACTGCTTCTTAGACCGTGGCTGGACTGTTATCCGACGGACGCTTGTCCGACGGACATTTGTCCGACGGATAATATTCCGAAAGACATTTATCCGGCTGCTGGGTGGGAATGAAGCTTAAAAATCATGGTTTTATGGTTCTCGGAGGGCGGAGCCGGCTGCTGCCATGAGTGCAGCGTAAATCCGGAGCTCCGTGTTGGCAATCCCTAATAATATATAAATTTTAATGAAATCCCACTAAGATCACCTTTGCTGTGAGCATAAATGTTCCTGAAGTACCGGAGCTTCCAGATATAGCTACCACTCTTCAATGTATCACAGGAGATAGAAAATGTGCGCCGCTAAACAAAACTAGCAACTCACCGGGCCGGATCTCCTAACAACCGGGACCTGCTGCCTGCTATACATGGTAGAACGAACAGCCGACCACCATCGGACCACATTTGGCAGCCCCTAGGGACATCTGACTACCCCCTCACAAAGACAACCCGCGCAAGTCATACCGCATCTGCACCCGGGGCGATCCGGCTGCCGACACGGCGCAATAAGAGCTCAGGTAACATAGACAACCCCCCACTTGTCTCAATACCCCTCCAGGAGCTAGTCCCCGGTTGCTCACCTTAAAGGATCCCATCAAACATTGGCCACAGTGTTTGAGCCATAGTGGGGGAGGAGCGTCTTCCCGGAAGCGCACCGGCCGCCATAGTGACTTTTGCTCTACTCTATAATAAGCCACACTCGTCAGCAGCACACAGTACTTAGCACTGATAGAGCTATTAAACAGGGCGCCCTAACCGCCATCTGCCAAAGAATTACTGTTAAAGCCAATATTGCAGCCTGATAAGGCGAGTAGCACAAGAACACACAGAAGGGGATAAAATTAAAGAAAACCCCAAGATAGCTTCCAATAAATAAACAAAAAAAATATATAAATAAATAAATAAATAAAAAAAAATAGCATAACGAAACTTTCATGGCGACAGGAGGCATACATTAAACCTACCTCAAAACCACCCTATATATAAGGCCGCCCAGCCTAACAAATTTTCAACATTTTTACTGTAGTGTGTTACACATTCTCACGAACTGCGCATAAGTGCAGATAACTGAATTGGAAAAGCAGCAGTGAGCATATCTATATAGCGCTCTCCATCTACCTCCACCCACACAGTGCTGGATACCATTACATAGGGACTCTTTTTGCAGCACGCGGCTGAGTGGCAACAGCCAGAGACATTCTTTGGAAACCTTAACTGAACAGATTCCCAATACCACGCTCAACTTCAGACTAATCACCATGACGTCCAGGAGACTGAAACACGACAAGCCCCTTAAAACGCCCGCAGTCAAAACAGCCAATATTTCTTCTTACATGCAAGCTACAGATATAACTGAGGCGAGAGACAAAAGACTGTCAACAGATCCACAATCCTCACAATTACCTACTTCACAAGATGGAGACACCAGCTTTACTTCAACAATTCTTCAGGACCTCCCCTCTAAACAAGACATCACGGACATAGTCCGCACGTGCATCAGAGAGGAGCTGGCGGGCATGAAACAAGACATCCACACCATAGGACTCCAAGTGGAGTCTCTTGAAACCAACCAGGACGAAATAAAAGAGGATGTCCAGTCTCTCACCGACCAAGTAACCTCACATCAAGAAACTATCACCTTACTCCAAGAAAAATTAGAGGACTTGGAGAACAGGAGCCACCGAAAAAACATAAGGATACGGGGAGTCCCTGAGAGTGTTCTTCCAAGGGATTACCCAGTCTATCTCCAGTCTTTATTTCAACAAATCAAAGAACCAGCATGTATCACGGACATTCAGTGGGTACAAGCCCATAAGTCTCTCAGACCGAAACCTCCAGACACAGCACCTCCAAGAGACATTATTATTCGCTTTAAAAATTTCCTGGAAAAAGAAATGCTCTTGAACCAATCAAGAAAGTTGAAACCAATCCGATTCCGCGGCAATGTTCTCCAATTTTATCAGGACCTAGCTGCACAAACATTACAAAGAAGAAAAGAGTTTAGCCCACTAACCACCCTTCTTCGCAACAAAAAAATCCCATACAGATGGGGCTTCCCCACTCAGGTTTGGGTTCTCAGAAATAACACTCGACTAACATGCAGATCCCCAGAAGAGACTAACTCTTTCTGCAAGCAATTGGGAATAGATCTCCCACTTGACTCCACCACATCGGATCAGAATGGTCCCTCAGCATCAAGAACCAACAGAGACTCACTTACACCCGAAAGGACTGCTAATGGCGGACAGAATACACGGCCTGCTCGGACACAGTCTCCTCGTATTTACCCATCATCTTTGCCCGCTTCATCACAAGGCCATACAGCCTATAAAGACTCAACGCAATGAATTTGAAAGTGACTGAATACCCTGAACTGAAGTTTTGATAAGTATACAGTGATATTCTTTTTACTTGTAATTTCACAGAGATTCATGCCACCAATTTAACTTTGTGAATTTTCTCAAAAGATGACTGTGTACTCTAATGACGAGCATGTAGGTAATCACTTAGGAAAAGTGTCACCGCCCCATGTAGTTAGCAGACATTCTTAGTAAAATGTATAAACATTTCTCTGGATATGCATCTCACAGTATAGATAAATAACCCCCCCCACTAGCATGCTAAACTATACCCTGTCCACAGCTTTTAAGCCCTACCACATGAGACAGCGGCTGCACATATCTTAGCTATGACTCCTTTCTACTATCTCCACAAAGCGGGATGGATAATTCAATCTATATCTTAAGGGTTAGCCAATAACACCCCCCTCCACAAATGCTCTCAGAAATGACCTATATTAGGCAGAGAGCCAGTTGTTTGTTTACTTTGTTTAATATGTTTGGAATGTTTGTTTTGTTTTGTTTTCAGGAAAACTGTTACATAACCTGTGTTTATTCTACTGCAGCTTTAATATTTCTTACCAAAACCACAAACACGCACATCATCCTCGAGCTAAGTACCGATTCATGCCCTAACATTCAATCCTACTACAAACGACTACAACATTATAATGCCAACACAGATACATGACTCAACCCCACAACTGACCCTTCTGACTCGTAAAAGGATTCAATTCCCCAATTAAGAGATCCAAAGCCCTATCTGACTTAACAAAACGACACATAGACATACTCTTCCTCCAAGAAACACATTTCAAATCCCACCACATACCCAAATATTTTGGAAAACATTTCACTACACACTTTCACAGCACAGGACCAAACAAAAAAAACGGAGTAAGTATCTTAATCCATAAATCCACCCCATTTACCATTACCAAGAGAGTTGCAGATAGAGAGGGCCGATTTCTAGGGCTGCTGGGCCTTCTGTATGGAAGACCTGTAACGCTCATAAATATATATGCCCCCAACACCCAACAACTTCCTTTCTTTCGCTCCATGTTCACAAAAATACTTGATCTGGCCAAAGGTCCGATCTTTCTTTCCGGAGACTTCAATGTCCCTATACAGCCTACCATCGACAGCACTAACATAAATATCCAAATCCCCCGAAAACTTTCCAGAACCATCTGGCAAGGAATGAAAAACATGAATCTTTATGACACCTGGAGATTCATGCATAGAGAGAGAAGAGACTACACCTTTTTCTCCCACCCCAACAGATCATATAGCAGACTAGATTATATCTTCACAAATCAGTGCGGTCTATCCTACATAACTAGATGTGACATAGTCCCCACGTTCTGGTCAGACCATTCATCGGTCCAACTCAAATTCACTTGGCCCAACACACCTCTTACCCCATACCAGTGGAAAATGGATGACAGCCTTCTGGACCAACTAGACATAGTCCCCAAATTAACTAAATCTATCGAGGAATATTTTGCTATAAATACACACTCAATCAATGATAAATTTGCAATATGGGAAGCACATAAATGTGTAATCCGTGGCGAATTAATTAAAATAAAAGCACATCACACACAGACCTACCGCAAACGTTATCAAGAACTCACAACAAAATACGCGCAACTTGAATACGCTCACAAGAAATCCCCAACAAACACTAACATTCTAACTGAAATGCACACAACTAGAGACGAATTAGATAATTTTTTAGACTTAGAATACCAATCCCAACATAGAAAAACTAATAGTATGTTTCATTTCGAAAACAATAGGGCAGGCAAGCTTATAGCCAGGGCACTAAAGAAAAAAAGACTCAAATCCCATATTTATGAACTGCAAAACCCGAAAGAGAACCCACTCCAAACTACCCCAGAAATTCTGCAGTCCTTTCACGGTTACTACTCCTCACTATATAATCTCCAGAAAGATACTCCCACAGCAGACCACCCTATCAAACTCACAGAATATATTACCAAATACCCGATACCAAAACTGACGAATGATCAAAGGAATCAACTCACCACACCAATATCCCCACAAGAAATCCAAACAGCCATTAAAACCCTGAAAATAGGGAAGAGTCCTGGGCCAGATGGCTTCACAGCCAAATATTACAAAACCTTCTCGGCCATATTGACATCTTACCTCGTCACAATGTTTAATGCAGTAACTGATGACAATCCTTTTCCACCCTCCATGCTGGAGGCCCTAGTAGTAGTTCTCCCCAAGCCAGGCAAACCCCCAGACACACCCGCAAATTTCCGCCCCATCTCCCTTCTGAACTTAGATGTAAAACTTTTTGCAAAAATTATAGCCACAAGAATAAATTTAATTTTACCTTCAATCATACACACCAATCAAGCAGGCTTTACGCCCTCCAGAGAAGCCAGAGATAATACCACCAAAATAATAGATCTCATGGAACACACATTTAATCAAAAAATCCCTTCGGTTTTTCTCGCCATGGATGCGGAAAAAGCCTTTGATAGGCTAGATTGGTCTTTCCTGAAACAAACCCTATACACATTTGGCTTTCCCCAGGAAATTATAGGAAAGATATTCACCCTTTATAGTAATCCACAGGCCAAAATTAAAATCAATGACTCCATTTCACCCCCGTTTAAAATTATGAATGGAACCAGTGAAGGTTGTCCGCTCTCACCTCTTCTATTCGTTTTGGCAATGGAAGTGCTTGCCACGCATATTAGACACAACATAGACATTAAGGGTATAGAGATTGGATCTGTATCATATAAAATAACCCTATATGCGGATGATATCTTTCTGACGCTCGTGGATGCGGAGACATCATTACCTCCGCTGATGCGAGCCCTGGAAACATATGGTCTATATTCCAATTTCAAAATCAATATCTCAAAATCCGAACTACTGGCCACCCACCTACACCAAAATGTAATAGATAGAATCCAACATCGATACCACTTCCGCATACAACCCCAAGCCATCAAATATTTAGGAGTTTATGTTTCACCATCGGTGGAAACCATAATATCTCTAAACTATAAACTTCTCAATTCGACAATTCAGGCTACTCTGGGTGCATGGAACCGCAAACCTCTTTCCTGGCTGGGAAAAATCAATGCGGTCAAAATGATCGTATTACCTAAAATCCTATACCTTCTGCAAACTCTCCCGATTCCCATCCCTGAACACCTGTTATTCTCCTTGCAAAAACAAATTAACAGTTTCATATGGTCCCACAAAAGGCCTCGTATTGCCACCTCCACCCTATATCGCCCAAAGGAGTTGGGAGGGATCGGAGCCCCAAACTTGATGCGTTATAGACAGGCAGTTTTCTTAACACGTGTTGTGGACTGGTGCAAACACAACATGAACAAAGAATGGATTCATTTAGAGCAGACACTTTCTGATAAACACTACCTGTGCGGGAACTGCTGGCTCCCCAATACCCAACGCAAACTATCACATACCACCCCTAGACTAGTACATGAAACCTTCAGACAGTGGGACAAAATACTCCAAAAGCATCCTACAATCTCCACCACATGCTCCCCCCTGACACCGGTCAGTAAAAATACGCCGTTCTGATCAATGATAAAGGCAGTTGCCGCTGCCCACCCCACCCCTTTTATACATAGCTCAGCCCCACATCACCTGTTATATAAGGGTAAAGAAACTCAACCACAACAGGCAATATGCGATATTCTCGGGATGCATTTCCAAAATTGGTATGCTTTCACTCAGTTGAAACACTACCTATCCACACACCCACTTAAATCTCACCTGCAGAGACAACTCTCCCAATTTGAAGCAATATGCTTCCATTCGTCCCCTCATAGGGGAATCCTATCTCTTACGTATAAATTGTTATCGCAAATATCCCACTCAGCTCCCCCTACATATGTTGCCAAATGGGAGACAGACTTACACGCCACTTTAGACTATACAGAATGGGCAACCATTTTCCAGCAGATGACGAAAGCCTCATTGTCCATCTCAACGTTAGAGATGAACCTCAAACTATTAAGCCGCTGGTACTATACCCCCATTAGACTACATCATTTATTTCCCAGCACGACTGCCATGTGCTGGAGAGATTGCGGAGAAACAGCAACCTTTGCGCACATTTGGTGGAATTGCCCGATAGCATCATCCTACTGGCGCTCCCTTAAACCAGAATTCGAAAAAGCATTAGGTATACCGCTCCCCTTCACACCCTGGGTTTTTCTTTTCAACAAATTCCCTAAAATCCCGTGCAAACTAAAACAAACACTTCTCACTATCATGGTCAATTCAGCTAAGAGGCTAATCCCACTTAACTGGAAGAAGACGAACCTACCATCTTTGGTAGTTTGGAAAACTAAAGTCACTCACTACCTCCAACTAGAGAAATACCACTACGCACACACTAAGCGAATAGACGATTTCCACAACATATCTTTTCTCTGGGAGGAATATGTCAATAGCCAGTAAATATCTACCCTCTCGCACACCTCCTGAACTGGACCGCATAAAGACACACCCACTCCCGACTTTTATAAACCTAACTTTATTCACGCACATATACAGTAGGGTCAATTCATTATATCAAAGAGGAGGTTCACGCCCTCCTACACATAGTCATTTCTTAGTCTTTGACATCGGCTGAACGGTACTTCACACCTAATCCAACTATTATAACCAACCTCGAGGTTAATTACCACGACCATACTAGAATAATTGTAATGAAGCTGAATTTGCATTTTTTCTCTTTTTTCTTAGTTTTCTGACTTTTTTCTTTTTCTTTTTCTTTTTTCCCCTATATCAAACAATGTCAAGTTGTAAGATTTCTTTATGTTTTTTTTCTATGTATTTCTTTGACAACCTTCAATAAAGCATTAAAAAAAAAAAAAAATCATGGTTTTATAACATTTTTAATAGTGGACTGACAAAAGACAAGTAAATCAACTTATATATAATATAAATATATATAATCTTCTTTGAGATATATATATATATATATATATATATATACATATACATATATACATACTATATATTAACTTATAATTATATTATGTGTTAAAAGTACATTGTGAGGGTAGGGACCCATGGATAGGTTCCCAGAGGCAGTTGCGGCACCCGAGTCACTGATTGTAACAGAAAATTTTGGATCGTATCTGCCCTAGGCATTGGGAAAAATGGAAAAAGCATCCATAAATTATTGTATTGTAAAAAATTTGTCATGCAATTTATTGCTGCTCTTTCAAAATCTACAGTAATTGATATAGGATTGATATCTGGATTTTTTTCTTTTATAATACTAAAAATTAAATTATAAGTTTCCTGATTTTTATTTTTTGATATGCAGTATACTAATGGTATGGTATGGTTATCTTCTATTAAAACATGTATTGTATACAACTGAAAACCTAAAGGAGCTGAGTCAAATGTTCCGTCACAGAGCCAGTGTTGTTTTTTTGAAAGAAGATCTACATTTTTTTTAGTAGACAGAATGATTAAATTTTCACTTTCGTACATGATGAAATCTTCTCCTCTGGTTGTTTTTCTTAAATCATCATTTAAAATGTTTCCATTTGGTGTTGTTCGCTGTTGACGTACCATTCTGGCAAGAGTTTCTTTTTTAGGTAGAGCTCCTGCTGCTTCAAGGGGGAAATTAGATATGCAATTTTGTATTATGCTTGATGTTACTTCTTCTGAATTTTTAGCAACTTCTTTTATTTTTTCAATTGTTTTCATAGATAAAATTCTTGCTGCATTAGGTGGATGTGAATGATTTGATGCATCTTTTTCAATTATATCATTAATGGTTTTTAGCCTTCCTCCACAAAAACCTTTTTTTCACATCTCCAATATGTTACATTTTCTCTTTTTTTGTCTACAATGTATGCATAACCTTCATATAACATTTTTCTTCCTCCTTTACACGTCTTTATGAACTCCATTTTTTTAATTTGATGTTTTTTTTAATTAATTTATTTAAGTGTTTGTGTTTTTTTTTTACCTCAGTAGCCACAATATATATTTAAATGCTCTGCTTTTTTACTGATGACAATTACGCAATTACGTGATTGCGTGATTGTGCTGTTCAGCGTGCAGTCGGAAGCAGTGTATCTCGGACATATGTCTGACGGACGAATGTGCTTCGGCATTTTGTCCGTCGAAATTTTGTCCGAGCACCTTCTTAGACAGTTAGTTAACCTGGCCTCCTTTGTTTATTTAACTTCTCTTTTATTACATGCCTTCTTTACATATTTATATACTGTATGACATGAGGTTTGATATGAAGATTTTTGTATATATAATTAGTCATTCTTTCACATGAAAGTGACCCATTAGTGATGAATAGTTTTGTTGATTATTATGTTACATCTGTTTACGTATACATCAGAATGCATTATATTCCAGCTATATTTTGCTATATTGTTTTTTTTCTTGTACTGTTCTAGTTCAGAGGCCCTATTGGGTTTCCCATTTCTGATATGATGATTACTGCTGGGACTTTCATGTTAGGAAAGTTATTATCACCGAAAAGTCTGTGTAGCATAAAAATGGTTTGCTAATACCTTGGGAAACATAAGGTAATAGCAAAATAAGCTGAACTCAAATTAAAAATACAGGGCCAGATTACAAGTGGAACACTATTAAATTTGCTAGCTTTTTGTGCTTGTATTATGAGTTAAAAGTAAACTGTTTTAGCTTGTGCGCTAATCCGAAGAGCGCAATAAGCCAAATATAGAATATTGTGTGCGCCTTCACGTATTCCCCCATATAAGTCAATGGAGCAAAAAAAAAGAGGGAAAAAAAACAACACCCTACTTGTTCGCAAACACAATAGCATATTCTCATGTATGCTAACCCGACATGAAAATATGAATATTTCACATTCTAATGTTCTTCACATAGCAGAATATGTTCTATTTATTCATAAATACATATTATATATATATATATATATATATATATATATGATGCTATTTTGGTACAATATATATCAATACCTATATATATATTTAAAATCACATATAGGTATAGATATATACAGATATTTATATGACTATTTATTTATACATACTTAGAACATATTATGCTATGTGCAAAATATTTTATTAAATATGAATATTGCACAAATATTCTTTTAAATATTTTAATCTTCTTAACTGCAAAGGGCTCCAGTGCACTTATATATATGTCTATACATGTGTACATATGTATTTATGTGTTAATATGTGTATATACATAGATACACATATAAAAACATAAATACATATGTACACACATATAGATCCATCTTTATACATGTATACAGTATGTATGTATCTCTATGTGAAAACCCTTTACCTGAGACCTCCTATGTTTGAGCCCTTATAACTTTTTTGTGCAATATTGTTTTTTAACTAATTTTTATTAGACGGTGTTATTATGAGTGTAAATGCACTCTGTAATGTATTTCTGATGTGTTTTATCATACTTTTTTTTTTGCGAAACAGTTAACCAGAGCTTTGAGGATGCTGTAATCATTCTAGTGTAAATCACGAGTGTGTTCAAGGGATCACGTTTACTTTCAACTTGTAATACAGGCGCAAACACCCATGATAAACCCCTTATTGCTTGCAAGTAACTGTTAACACTCCACTTGTATTTTGGCCACAGTGGGCTTAATTACAAGTGGGTGGGTAATACTTAGTGTGACATTGCTAAATGGATTGTAAAAAAATGTTTAATGCGGCCTACTTTTTTTTTTTACTATCGCTCCCTATACTTTAAATGGGTAGCGCATTATTATTTCTCATATTACAAGTGGGGACTTAAGTGCTGCTCTTGAGCGCAACACAAAATAGCACTGGGAAATTCAGAGCTTTTGGAGACCTGAAGTAAAGTGTTAGGCTTGAAAATATGCAAAACAAAACACATGTAAAATATATTAGAATAAAGTATTTCACTCATATCTATACATATTAAATGCACAATATTTATTTATTATGTAAGAAATGTTTAACAGTGATTTAAAGGGATATGGTTTGTGGTCAGGTGCTGGACTGGGAATGATTCAAATGTTTATATTTGTATGTGTGTAGATATATGTGTATACAGTATGTATATATGTGTATGTGTTTGTATACATATGTATGCATGTGTTTGTATGTATTCTAATAGAAAACCATAGTTTAAAAGTAAGGGAAAACTCCACTATTTGAGTGAAGGTGTAACGCACCTTCATCTTAATGTTCGAACGATAGATGATTTATTCAGTGTGCTCCATAGTGGTCTAATATGGGATAGATTTAAATCACCAGCACTATCCAACATGCAGGTGTAAACTTTCGCTTTAACACTAAATATTACTTTCAACTTGTAATATGGCCACAAAAATAAAATAACTTTCATTGCGGTCTAGCAATGTTAGCTCAGAATGGAGCTAATACTTCTGTGCTTCATTAGTAATCTGGACAATATTTAAAGAACTTTTAAATCCATAAAGTATAGACTATAGACATAAGTAACACAAACGGCACCAATCTCCCTTACTGGGGCCAATTTATCAAGGGCCCAATGGCCCCTGATGCTCCTCTTTCAGGCTCGCCGGAAACAGCAGTTATGAAGCAGCGGTCTTAAGACCGCTGCTCCTTAACTGGTCTGCCTGCTCTGAGGCTGCGAACATCAATCTGCTCAATCTCATACGATTGTGCTGATTAACACCCCCTGCTGCAGGGGGCGGAATTGCACAAGCAGTTCACAAGAACTGCTTGTGCAATGATAAATGCTGACAGTGTATGCTGTCGGCATTCATCGATGTCTGTCGGACATGATCTGCTGAGCGATTCATGTTGCAGAGTCTGATGATAAATCGGCCCCTTTATTTCCAGTCATGGACAAGGAATGCCAAATCCTCTAATGTAAAAAAAATGGAATCAGTCCAGTAGATCCTGATGGATGTATAAACACCCTTTTATATGGGTTCCTTAGCTGGATTGATTCAATTTTATTAACTACAGACAAACATAACTTACATTTTTTACATAAGTTATTTTCTCTACTAATGAAAACAATTCAATATAAAAACAATGCTTCAATCTAGTAATGAAAACAAAATGTATTTAAATGTTGTCTTGATCTAGTATTGAAATCTAATTCAGTATAATTTTTTTTAATTTTGCTCTAGTATTGCTGTTTTTTTTCTACCATGCGTATGAGCAATAAGAATAAGAAAATGTCCCTTCCAAGCTTATGTCTCTACAAATACTACTGAGTTTATGTTATCAAAATACACATATAAAATATATATATATAAAAATAAAATGTATCTCCAAGTAAACTTTGATTAAGATAGGTAGAGTAGATACCTTTTTTTTAAATAATAGAACACCTCTCATATAGTCTATTGAAAAATGACAAATTTAAACTCACAATCCCAGTTAAAAAGCCAAATTGTTTTTCCATTTGACATTTGAAAATAAGAGTTTGTCTGCAAACTATGGCTGTACTAAGAAAAGAATCTTTAAGGACAAATTATATAACTCTACAAAAAGAGATTCACTTTTTACCTTTAGTATTTTTCAATAAAGTTTTGAAGAATCAAATTATAGCTAGTTTTAGAATTTAATAAATACTTAAAGTGATGGTAAACTTACCTTCTATTCGATCGAGTATTTTGTTTTTTGGCCACAATCAATGGGAGTTTACAGTAATTCATCAATTTCTTTCAATTTTATTTTAAGCAAACTTATTGCCTTTTTAATTAGTTATCGGACCTTGGGGGGGGGGGGCTTACTCTTGATCACGTTTTTATTTTCTCCAATTAAAAATCTGGCCGTTAGGCGGCCGTCACCTGACATCATTTGTCTCCTTGGATGGCCCGATTTTCAATTGGACAAGCTAAAAACGTCATCGAGACAAAAAAAAAAAGCCTGTTGAATTTGTAAAGCGGCGATATCTTGGTTTACAGTAAGACTGAAAAAAATATGATGAATTAAACTCCTGTTGATTGGGGCTAAACAATCTAATACTCGAGGCGCAGAGCTAGCCAGCCTAGGAGATGGCTGCTGTTTGATTGAGCTCCTGTGCCCCATCTAAGTGTGAACGCAATTGGCAATAGCCACCCTGCACCTTAAGGCTCTAAATTGCCAGACATGTGAGCTACTCTGTTCAGGCATAAGATTTATAGGACCTGCTCCACTCGCTACAGAGGATTCCCCCCTATAGAGTGCGCAAGCTGTGCGCATAGGCCCACCGCATCCCAGACTCTGTTAAGGGTCGATCACATCAGACCGGACACTTGGGACAATACCAATGTGGGGCACTTGAAGAGAGATCCACCGGAAAGCCCACAGAATCATTAAGGCACCTGCTCTTTGAAAAATGTGCACTTGATATACCAAGCTCCGGGACAGCGATACAGCAGTAGGGGAAATCCTTCAGGAGGGTAAGAGAGGTGAAATATACAATAAACTTAATGCAACAGTAATTTTAAGGCCACAAGCAAAGAGATATATCTTGAACATCCTCAATAGCGATAACCACATAAATATCTCAAATAGTGCACTTCATATTCAAACAGCCTAAAATATGGTGTTATGCTGCATGCAAATATTTGTAAAGCTTCTGAAATTGAAATAATGTAATCACACCCTCTCCTCTATAAGCTAGCATATACTGTTCAATGTAAGCAAGAACTGCAGTTTTGATTTCTTGACAAGTGCTTTCAGTATTAGCAAAGATCCAAGGATCTCTATACAAAGCAACAATTTTTTCACTTCTCTCTTAAAGCTACAGTGATCACAGAGAGGCCAGATCTCTTTAGATAACTATAGTTATGTCTCCAAAATGGTCAGTAAACCGGGCAAAAATGCCAAACACCTGAAAACAGCTTTTTCAAGACATTAGAGGCCAAAGCTCCCATAGAGGAAGCACTGCCAGACCAAAGGTCCAACCAAAGCTCTTCAGACTCTGAAAGTGATAACGCACCAGAAAATATCACTATCCCCACAGCTCTCTTTAAAACCATCCCATCAAAAAAAGACTTTTCCTCCCTTATTTCTCAGGTCAAGCAATGTATTAAAGATGAAATATCAGATCTCAAAAAGGATATCTCAGATATAGGTCATAGAGTTGAATCACTTGAAAACATCCAATATTTACATGCAGAGGCTATCTCTGACCTGCAAAACACCGTTCATAAGCAAGATACAACTATCACTGAGCTGGAGGATAAGATAGACGATGTTGAAAATCTCAGCAGACGTCACAATATCAGGTTGAGGGGAATCCCTGAAACCATCCCACCACCAGATATCGAACAATATCTTCAAGATTTTTTTAGCACACTGAAAAAAGAGGAAACTCCCTCAAAAATCTGTTTGGACATAGCCCACAGAGCTCTGCGCCCCAAACCACTAGCTGGACAAGCACCAAGAGATGTTATAGTCTGTATTACTAACTTCCAAGAAAAAGAAGAGCTAATGAGATTAGCTAGAGAACAACAGCCCAATAAGTATGAAAATACAGAAATGCAAATGTTTGCTGACCTATCACGGAGAACTCTTACAAAAAGAAGGGAACTCAAACCGCTTATAATGATGCTGAGGAAGTTAAACATCACATATAGATGGGGGTTTCCTTTTCATTTGCTGATCCTTTGGAGAGGAAGACACATCACTTGTTCAACCACCAAGGATATACCAGGCATATGTAAAGAGTTACATATCCCAATCCCTCAAATGGAAGAAAACACTACACCCCAAGAGGAATACACAAGTCCAAGTAAATCCACTCCCCTGCCACAAAGGAGGGAATGGAGACAGGCCCCTCAAAGGAAGATGCGAAAACCTGCACAGCCTGAGCCTCCACCACTGGATGAAAGGGGGTAATGACAAACTACTACTTCCAAGGACTTTTCCTTACCATCTGAGTCATTTTGTACAGGGACCTCTAACCGCAAGTTTCACCAGCAATCCTTTACACACTAGGCCTGAAGGCCCTCAGAGTTGTTGATATGGAGCTTTAAAGGTTAAAATGTTAATTGTTAACTGATGTTGACTTTAATATCTTGTTCTCACTTAGTTGGGAGTTTATCTCCTTAAAGATAGAAATATGTTGTTTAAACACTTGTTAAAAATATTGTGTTTTATTGTTATTCTTCTCTGTCTCTTTTCTTCTTTCTTTTTCCTCTCTTTTCTTTTCTCTCTCCTATTTAAGCATTTATTGTCAAATGTACATATATCAGAATGCAATGTGTGTTATTGCTCACTAGCTCCACTAACACTTATATGCCATGATGGTTAATTGCGCACCACAAAACCTAAACATCTTCACACAAAACACCAAAAGACTCAATTGCCCGAATAAAAGAAGAATGGCCATTCAAGATCTCCAAAAAAAAGGAGGACACATACTAATGCTCCAAGAAACCCACTTTAAAGGGAAAAATATCCCTAAATATTTCTCCACACATTACCCCCTGCACTTTCATAGCGCTAACCCACACAAAAAAATTAATGGGGTTAGCATCTTAATCCACAAATCAGTCCCCTTCACTATATATATTATATGCGACAAGCAAGGCAGATATTTATGTTTAAAAGGCCTTCTCTATGGTAAACCAGTAACTTTAATAAATGTTTACACCCCAAACTCACATCAAGATAAATTCATAACCTCAGTAGTGGACTTAATTCTTAAAGAAGCAAAGGGTTCCCTAATTATATCAGGAGATTTGAACTTCCCTCTTGCTCAAATCCCAATACTAGAGCTAAAACCCCAAACCTTCATAATATCTGGCAAAAATTTTAACTTCTCGGTTTACACGACACTTGGAGATACTTTAACCCCCAAAAACTGGATCTCATCTTCTTTTCCCATCCTAACCGTAACTATTCTATGCTGGATTACATCCTAGTAGACCACCTAGTTCTATCCCACACCACACACTCATTTATACACCACACAACTTGGTCAGATCATTCCTTAGTAGCATGCACCATAAAATGGCCAACGGATCCTCTCAGACCTTTCAATTGGAGACTAGAAAACTCATTATTACTAGACCCAGTGCAAAAAGAATTATTTTTAGAACACATAGCCTCATATTTCTCCATAAATGCAACCCCGGATGTTAATGTGGCCACCCTTTGGGAAGCCCACAAGAGCACTATAAGAGGCAAGTTCATTAAAACTTCCGCCCAAATCAAAAGGAAAAGCAGAGAGGAGATAAATCTTTTAGCTATAGACATTACAGACCTAGATTTAAAACACAAATCTAGCCCCTCTGACAATACTATTCTAGACCAACTCAAATCTAAAAGAGAAAAAATGAACTCTTTACTGCATATTAAATCACAAAAGCAACTTCTTCATCTGCAACAAAACTTCTACAGGGAAGGAAATAAATCAGGAAAGCTTCTAGCTAGGGCATTAAAAAAGCAACAACAGGGGGGCGGAGCCAGCAGTGCACAGGAGAGGTCGCAGATTATTAGAGCTCCAGCATAAATTCAACTAAAAATGGCTTAAACCCAGCTTTTTTGATGCATAGGGAAAATCTACTATAGTGGGATGCTTTCTACAATCTTTCATTTGCTGTCTAGGAGTCACTGAACTTTGTTATTCTACTGCCTGTTGTGGAACAATCTTGGAAAACTTACTCTGTATTCATAAGAACAACGGCCATCTTGCCACTCATGTGGGTAAGCAGTTACTATGGCCGATACCTGCCAGCTACTTACTGAGATCAACAAGCTCCTTACCCACCACCACAATAAGCTTGCTGCCGCTTTAGCTGGAGATGCTGAATTGGCGGAGAAGGGCGAAATCCCGGCAGCGATGCTCCTGAGCCTAGGCGAGGCGGGCACTGCCTGGGGGGATGCCTCGGGGCCTCTGCATTCCCCGCATATTACCGGTTTTGCATCGGCTGAGTCCGGGACTTATAGTGAGGCTGAGGGGATCATTATGGAGCTCCCAGTTACCAGCGTGGACCTACAGCACCTCATAACAGAGGATTTTACATGCATGGATGTCTTGAAAGACAAAGAAACCAAGGCTCCCAAGCGAGAATAAAAGGCCTTGACGCCATTAGCTCTATTTGCCGCCCTGCCATTCAAAAGGTCTTTCCAACGAGCTTGCGCATAAAGACGCTCCGGGATACAGAGGCAGGAGCGCTCGAGTTTACGCAGAACATGACCCCAATAGAATTCCGAAGTACATTTATAAGCAAGAGGTTCTCTCGTCAGGCCCCAGGCAAGTCTCTGTACACGGCGCCCGGCATGGTGAAGGGCGGTATCGGGAGTCGTGTATTGCAGCGAGCTACGGAACTGCCTTCCATCTTGCGGACTGGAGTGGGGTAAATAACTTTCCTTTCTAGCGCACCGCTCTACTGTTCTCTATCTTACCTAATTGTTTGAACACTGAAGGGCTATGTTTGCAAAGTGTTATTAAGACCCTAAGTTGAAGGTTTTGGAAACATAGGGGATGGCAGACCACTATGCATATACTGGCTCCTTATAGAACTGCCTGCTCCCCGTAATACCTGGATAGCTTCTGCCCCACAGTTTTTGATAATATGATTGGTTATCCTTTACATTGTTTTTTATTAGTTTTGTTGATATACATCCTCATAATTCAAATTAGTTCCTTCTATAAACGCCCTTCAAGACCAAATTGTTATTAATGGTAAAATTTGAGCTTAACTTTATACCGGTTGTTGATTATGACTAATTACCCTAGGTACCCATCCACACTAATCTACATTATGTTATGCTGGCAAAATGTTTTTTGAAACCTACTATATGTGCTTAACTATATATTGCTCTGTCGGGCATGTCTTTTGAATCTGAATATTCATCTACATTTTATTACATTATACTATGCTAACAAACTGCTATTTAAAGTTTAATATGCAGAAAAGCTCCTACTTAACCTATTTGCATCATCTTTAGAGATGCGCAGGGTATATCTGTTTTCTTACATGTTATTTGTTATTAAGAGTGAATAAGCTAAAACAATTTGGGCTATTAGGAATGTATGCCTTGTCATTGCTTTAAAATTTAGTTAATCACACTTGCTAAAGTACAGCTAAACTATCATCTCCCCATTTATCTCTGAGCTTCATAGTTGAGTACTGACCCTTACATATGTCCCTGGGGCTTTAGTATAACTATTAGACATGGCGTGCGACTGCCTGCGGCCGGGGCGTCGTGACGCCCATACTCCACAAATACACAGCTCAGGGGAAATATTGCAGTTATAGCTTTGTACCGCAGCGCTCACCAAATTGTGCAAGCAATGTTTATAATGTACTTTGCGGCAAGGCTCTAGATAAGCTATTTATGCTATATTCCGTACATATTTAATCTTACAAACTTAAATCTGCTATGAGGCCCTTTGCCTCCTTAACATGCCAAAAAGAAAGTGTATGTTTAATTTTGCTCATATTATATGCCTAATACTACTAGAAAGACGTTCCCATAGTAACCATCAAATCTTTAGTTGCCAACACACAGCATAAACCCTTGAGGGTTGCCCTATTTATCTACAGCTGATACCCTACAATTCAACAGTTTCCTGCGCTATATATTTACTAATAGTATTCAACCTACCACCTCCCCCCCTACTGTATATAATATGCCTCCTAATTCAGGGGGATTAACTATGTGGCTTATCTTGTCCATGCCACACCATAAATACCTCCCTAACACTCTTCTTTACATATTACCACAGAGATGGCTCTAACCACTACATATTCTTCAGCAGGTCTGATTATCATAACTTTTCAGAAGAGTCTCTGATTGTTTGCTTCATCATGTTATTTCCATTTGGGAATAATACCTTCATTGTGGTTATCACTTGGTATGTTAATTATCACCCTAATCTACGCTAATAGGTCTAAACATATTCATTCAATCTAATCATTTTCCTCCCTCAGAGTTTGTTGCCGTCTTGTGCGGCTCAAGTGCTGCCTACAATGTCAAGTGAGGAAATATGCTCTTTTTAGGCCATGTTAAAAAGTGAAAGAGGTTCCAGTCCTCGGTATTGTATTATCTATACTGTAAATTGTTTTTTGCTTGACTTATGTTATTTTACATAATTTGTATTACTCTGCACAACCTCAATAAAAGATTTAAAAAAAAAAAAAAAGCAACAACAGAAAACTTATATCCATTCCATCAAGACTTCAGATGGCAAACAAGTAGAAGACACTAAATCCATAGCCAGAGAGTTCAAGAAATTTTACCACAAACTTTATAATCTTTTCCCACTTAAAAACCCTCAAAATCATGCACTCCACTGTAATCAATACCTAGACAACCTGCCCATCCCCAAACTGAATTTGCATCAATGTAATCACCTAGGCCGACCTATTCAGTCACTGGAAGTATTAGAGGCAATAAAGCAACTAAAACAAAATAAAGCTCCAGGCCCCGACGGTTTTACGGGTCTATATTATAAAACCTTCGCTACTCTCCTAGTACCACATTTGACATCCCTATTTAACTCCATACCAGAAAAATTCCCTTTCCCTAACACTATGGGGGGTACTTATCAAGCCGTCTACTTTACCTGCCTTCGCCAGTCCAATACGCCCGCCTAAGCTCGCCTCACATCGCCCCCGCGGACCTGAATACGTTCGCCTAAGTTATTAAAAAAGCTGTCAAAAAGCTGCGCACCAAGTACGGGGCGATGAGCAGCGGACTGTGAGAGTTATCACTCATCCAATCTCGCTGCTCTTCTGCTTTTTTACAGCTTTATTGCTAGCCTGTCACTAAGCACCCACACTAACTACACTGTTCTACCCCCTATACCGGCGCCCCCGGAGCCTCCCGCAACGAAATAAAGTTATTAACCCCTAAACCGCCGCTCCTAGACCCCGCCGCAACTCTTATAAATGTATTAACCCCTAAACCGCCGCTCCCGGACACCGCCGCCACCTACATTATACCTAGTAACCCCTATCCTGCCCCCCCTATACCGTCGCCCTCTATAATAAAGTTATTAACCCCTATCCTGCTGATCCTGCACCTCGCCGCAACTAAATAAATAGTTTAACCCCTAAACCGCCGCTCCCGGACCCCGCCGCAACCTATATTAAACTTATTAACCCCTAATCTGCCCCCCTACACCTATAATACATTTATTAACCCCTATCCTGCCCCCCACTACACCGCCGCCACTGTAATAAATTTATTAACCCCTAAACCTAAGTCTAACACTAACCCTAGCACCCCCCTAACTTAAATATTAATTAAATAAATCTAAATAATATTTCTCTTATTAACTAAGTTAATCCTATTTAACACTAAGGGGGGTAGTTAACAAAATGTCTACTTGAAATCCGCCGGAAATCCGCGTCGTACACGTCGCGAACTGGCTTCGCCTCAGTTATCAAAGTGTCTAAATTGGACGAAGTTGTTTTTTGTGACGCAACATACGATTCGGCGCTCTCAATTCGACACAGATCGGTTTGAGTCGAAAACCTCTGGAAAACTTGCGGATTCCAATGCTTTCGCCCTGCTCTTCGACACAATTAGAAGCTCTCTGATAGTTATCAAAAAATGACCACTTACGCTTGTGTCTTATCCGACGCAGCGTACCTCATTTTTAATCCGCCGCCTCAGAGGTCGCGGATCCTATAGTAGTCAATGGGAGTCTGCTAGCTGCTCGAGTCGATCATGTCACCTAATAAAACTCTATGGAAAACTATTTTTTTTTTCCACTTGTTACAGTTTAGGGAAATGAAAAACACATGCACACAAAGGATAGGAAAAGAATGAAAAACAATGCACAGCAAATGTTATAATTTTGAAAATGAAAAACACATGCACACAAAGGATAGGAAAAGAATGAAAAACAATGCACAGCAAATGTTATAATTTTGAAAATGAAAAACACATGCACACAAAGGATAGGAAAAGAATGAAAAACAATGCACAGCAAATGTTATAATTTTGAAAATGAAAACCACATGCACACAAAGGATAGGAAAAGAATGAAAAACAATGCACAGCAAATGTTATAATTTTGAAAATGAAAAACACAAGCACACAAAGGATAGGAAAAGAATGAAAAACAATGCACAGCAAATGTTATAATTTTGAAAATGAAAAACACATGCACACAAAGGATAGGAAAAGAATGAAAAACAATGCACAGCAAATGTTATAATTTTGAAAATGAAAAACACATGCACACAAAGGATAGGAAAAGAATGAAAAACAATGCACAGCAAATGTTATAATTTTGAAAATGAAAAACACATGCACACAAAGGATAGGAAAAGAATGAAAAACAATGCACAGCAAATGTTATAATTTTGAAAATAAAAAACACATGCACACAAAGAATAGGAAAAGAATGAAAAACAATGCACAGCAAATGTTATAATTTTGAAAATGAAAAACACAAGCACACAAAGGATAGGAAAAGAATGAAAAACAATGCACAGCAAATGTTATAATTTTGAAAATGAAAAACACAAGCACACAAAGGATAGGAAAAGAATGAAAAACAATGCACAGCAAATGTTATAATTTTGAAAATGAAAAACACATGCACACAAAGGATAGGAAAATAATGAAAACAATGCACACCAATAATTCTATCAATTAATTATACACAATACAAAAGAGGCTATTATTTAATTACACACAATACAAATTAGGCTATCAATCGATTATCCAAAACACATGCAAATTTACATCTGCATTATATGAATTCTGATTTGCTTTGGATGGCAGCATTGTTGAGGCTAATAAGGTAAATCAATCGGATAATGTTTGATAGTCATGTTTTGAAGTCAGTTGCTAGTATCCATTTTTGGAGATAAAATGCCTTTATAAATTTCATGGCTTTATGTCACTGTGTAACTTTGTACTTTCAAAATACATTGAAATGATTTCAGTCATTTGCTAGGATCCCTTTTTGTAGCTACAATAATTATAAATGTCAGTTTTATGCCAATGTTTAACTGCACTTTCAAAATACATTTGATTTGTAAATGTTTTTAGGAATCACATCAAGAATAACAAAATATTTCACATAATGTTCAACACAGCATTCTTTTTGTTACTTAGGATTGCAAATTCTTAATTCTCTAATATTTAATAGTAAAACACAGTAATCACTGACCTTTTCCACCTTCATAATGCTGCTATCCAAACAGAAAAATATGAAATAACATTGAAACTAGAGCAACATACTCATGTGTTTTGAATAAATAATTTTGATAATTAAACAGACACCTGCATTTCTTACAGGTGGTACACACCTTAATGGCTTAATAAGATATGTTTATGAACATCGTATTGTGCTCGTCAAATGACGCAATAAAAAAGACATATACGTCACTAGTATTTAGTAGTTGATCAATTAGTCACTTTAATTGAGCGTTATATGACGCTTTACTTAACGAAATGTGCAAGTCATGTCTTGGGTCATGATTGCTGCACCAATTTAGTAAATTACTGAAAACGTTCACATCTGTGAAACTAGGCATTATAAAAGGGGCTGTTCAATCACTGCTTTTCATTATTATTGTTTGGTTCTTTGAGGATGGACATCCTCAATGTTGTCAATTTTGTTCTTTTATTAAGGAGATGCAGGGCAAGGCGGGTGTTGATGGCTGCAATACAACATGGAAGACGCCGGCGAGTGCCAAGGGTTTTCTACCCAAGGATTGGGCTCCATGCCCTCAGTGACCGAGAGGTGATCCGTCGATTTCGACTGGATAGGGCCTCTATTGAGAGGCTCTATGTAGAGATCGCGGACTCTCTCGAGCCACTCACTAGAAGAACGAGGGCAATCCCTGGAATGGTAAAGCTTCTTGCGGTCCTCTATTTCTTGGCAACTGGGTCATTCCAGGCTGTGACAGGTCTAGGCGTTGGTATGAGCCAGACAACCTTCTCACGTCACCTGAAGGTTGTCCTGGATGCTTTGCACCGACGCCTAGTCCATCATGTCCACTTCCCAAACACACCGGAGGAGTGGCATGCTGTCAAGCTCCAGTTCTACCATCGAGCTGGATTGCCAAGGGTATTGGGGGCCATCGACTGCACTCACATCCTAGTGCAGCCTACCAGGGATGAAGAAGAGCCCTACCGGGATAGGAAATTCAATCACTCGCTGAATATCCAGGTCATCTGTGACGCCAGGTTGAGGGTGATGAGTGTTCGATCTGGACTCCCTGGCTGCAATCACGATTCCTTTGTCCTCCGGAATTCTACCATCTACCATCGGTTCCAGGAGGGCCAAATGCCAGAGGGAATCCTGATCGGTAAATATCTATTACATACTCTAACCCAGTGATTTGAAACCTTTTATTGTCCGTGGCACACTTTATTACATTTAAAAATGTTACAAAATCATACATTGTAGCCTTATACAGTATATATATATATATGTGTGTGTATATATATAAATATATATATATATATATATATATATTTATTTATATTTATGTGTATATATATATGTGTTTTTATATATATATATATATATATGTTTATATATATGAATATATATATATATATATATATATATATATATATATATATATATATATATATATATATTCACACACACACATACTGTACTGTGGTGTCATGCCATGCCTCCTACAAAATATACATGACATATTGACACTCATTCACAAGCAATCATAGTGATTGTCTGTGAATGAATGTCAATGTCATGGTTGTAAATGATGCCTGATGATACCATCAAATACCTCCCAATATTTAGAGGTACACAACCGCACTGTTGTCAGCCACGGCACACCTGAGGATCTCTGACATGGCACACTAGTGTGCCACGGCCCATTGGTTGAAAAACAATGCTTTAACCATATGTATATGAAATATTTTAGTCATTCGTATTGCTAATGTCAATTCTCTATTTTGTGTTTTCAGGTGATTCTGGGTATCTGTGTCTTCCGTGGCTGTTCACACCCGTCCAAAACCCCAACGGAGTGGAAGAGGTGCGCTACAACCGTGCACACAAGGCAACAAGATCTGTTATTGAGCGCACCTTTGGCGTGCTGAAGAGCCGTTTCCGCTGCTTGGACATCTCTGGCGGTGTCCTTCAGTACGCCCCCTCCAAAGTCTCCTTAATTTTTATGGTTTGCTGTATGTGGCACAATATTGCCCTAAAAATCCTGGATATCGATATGGAGAGCTTGGACAATGAATATGGTGAATTCATTGACCCAGACATGGAGCACAATGCTCTGGGTGTCCAAGCTCGATCAGTTTATATCCAGGGGGTTTTTGGGCAAGAAGGTTGATTGTGCAACATACAGTTTTTATTTGTGTTTTTCTTTACTTTACATTATTATTTGTAATCTAAAAGCTGATATATTTTTGATTACCTTTGAGCAAATATTGTCGTTTCTATGAATGAAATTGTATATCATTGTAAAGCCATTGATTGAAAATGGTTTATTTTTGAAAATGTTGCTATTGTTTAATGTAAAGTTGATGAGACACATGTTTAATAAAATCTCATTAAACAAATTTTTTAAAGATCTACACTTGACTCTTTTGTTATTTGTAAGGCTATAACAAGAAATATTTATTAATGTGTGAATAATCTGTATTTCATTTTTTTAAAAATGACCATTTTATATTTAGGCATACTTGTATTTTAGAATAAACAGGTTTATCACCATAAATGTTCCAGAATCAATAATTACATTCTTGCATTTACAATTAATCTAACAAGATAATGAAGAACATCAGTGAATATTAGTAAATTAAAAGGTTGCTTAAAATGTCATGCTCTATCTGCATAAAAAATAAAACAAATTCATTAGTTCATTGTCCCTTTAACGTGAATGATCTCAATGTTATGTATATTAATTTTAACGGTCACATTATAATAATATAAAATCTAAGATACAATTATTTTTTTCAATAATGGACCTAGCAGCAATGCACTACAGTTCTATACATGTATACATGTTTTTTTTTGTGCTGTCTGTCTTTATCTACATCACGTTTTCTCATTCTCTCTCTCTTTCTCACATTCCCCCCGCACAATCTCTCTCTCTCTCTCTCTCTCTCTCTCTCTCTCTCCCCTCTTTCTCTCTCTCTCACACAATCGCCCCTCTCTCTCTCTCACACACAATCGCCCCCCTCTCTCTCTCTCACACAATCGCCCCTCTCTCTCTCTCTCTCTCTCTCACACAATCGCCCCTCTCTCTCTCTCTCCCTCAATCCATCTCTCTCTCACAATCCCTCCCTCTTTCTCTAACACAAACCCTCCCTCTTTCTCTAACACAAACCCTCTATCTTTCAATATCTCTATTTATTAAGTTTGTTTTATCTCTATAAATATATTTTTTCTAATGTTTTAACTAATAAAGAGACACCCGAACTTAATCATTTTTTATGTGTTATTTATATAGAGCATACAAATGTAATCAAATTATTAATTATTCATTTTTTCTTAAAACTAATCTTTATATATTTATAAAAATAATCATTTTTGTAACTTTAGATGCAAACCCATTTTGTTTAACTACCTTGGTTGTTCTTGTTGATTGGTGTATACATTCATCCACCAATAAATAAGTTCTGTCCAAGGTTATGGACTTTAATTTTAAAATAAAGATATCAAAACAATTATCAAAAGTGTTTTAATATGTGAATATCACTTGTTAACAATTAATATTTAAAATATAAATATTGATTCAAGTTCACTTTATTATAATAACTTTTTTTTATCCAAAAGCTCAATATTATCAATCTTCAAAGAAAAGAAAATGTAATATGTTTATTAAATTTAACATTTAATAATAAGAGTAGTTAAAGGGCCATGATACCCACATTTTTTATTTCATGATTTAGAAAGATAATGCATTTTTAAACATCTTTCTAATTTTCTTCTATTATCTAATTTGTTTATTCTCTTGATATTCTTTGATGAAAAGCATATCTAGATATGCTCAGTAGCTGCTGATTGGTTGTAGCACATAGAAGACTCATGTGATTGGCTCACCCATGTGCATTGCTTTTTCTTCAAATCAGTATATCTAAAATATTAACCCAAATAAATAATAGAAGTAAATTGTAATGTTGTTGAAATTTGTATGTTCTATATGAATCATGAAAGATTTTGATTTTAGTGTCCCTTTAATATATTACTTATGCATTCAATTAGAACATCAGTCATTTGTAATGTGCGAATCAAGTAATAACAAACACATTTGTTAATGTTTAAAAATATATTTTTATTTTCAAACAAAAAAAAAAGTTTTATTCATATTTTTACATTAATACTCATAAAAAGAGAAAAAAATATAAAAATTTAAAAATATTGTCGACATATTTTTAAATTAAAAATAATAAAAACATAAAAATATTTAATAATTTAAAAATATTTTATTCATATTTTTAAATTAAAAATCATAAAAACATCAAGACATTTAGTTAAAAACTTAAAAATATTTTATTCATATTTTCAAATTTTTTAAAAATTGAAACCTAAAATTATATTAAAAACCCTAATAAAATGAGCACATTAAAACACCCTAATCTTTTTTTCTTTTGGGTGAGGGAGAGAGGGGGGGTGATCTTTCCCTTGTTACCCTTCTCCCAAAGTTTAAAATCATCTGACGATTTAAAACCCTGTTGTCTTCGTCCACCCTCTCCCGACGCTGCCGTTCTAGCTGGTCTTCAGCTGCTCTGGCCCTATCAAAAGCTAATCTTTCCCTATCAAAATTTAACCTATCACTATCCCTCTGCATTTCATAATTTAACCTATCACTCTCTAATTCAAACCTACAACTATCCCTACGTCTATTGGATTCTAATTTTTCCCTCTCTAACTCTATTCTGATACTGTCCCTACGTCGCTCATATTCAAATCTTTCCCTCTCTAAATCGAATCTAGCTGGTTCTACTCTAAACCTTTCCCTTTCTATATCTAATCTTTCCCTATCTACTGAGATGACCTGATCTAATATCTGCCCCTGTTGGTCAATAGATAAGCGTAATGCCCCACGCAACTCACGGTGTTCTGCCTGGTACTGCCTGGCCAGATCTAACATTTCCCCGACTGCCTCCTCATCAGTGATGCGAGGCAGTCGTTGGCCAGGATCAGCACGGCCATGAGCTGATGGGGCATGACCAACAGGGGCATGAGGGTCACCAGGGTCCAAAGCAGCTGGTTGTTCGGGGTCAGGAGGGGCAGAACGGCTGAGAGAACCTATTTCTGATGTTCCCTGGGAGAGTCCCTGATCCTGTGATTCTGGACATAGGTTCTCTCCCAGGGACGACTCCTCTGTGAAATCTCTCAGCTCACAAAGACAACAGTCGATCTCCTCTGAAGTCAGTAATGCGCGCTCGGCATCTAAAGAAATGAAAAAGGAAATATATATTGTTAGTTAACTTAATGTCATTGGAAGTATTAAATGCATATGATATTAAACATATATCTCAAATCAATCATAACACAATCAAATTGGTAAGACACAGTATTTTAACATTACTGATTTGTATATTGTATGTTATCTGAAATGTATGAAATAAATAAGAATGTGTATATTAATTTATACTTTTAAAGTGGCTTAGTATCAAAAATATATCATATTCAACATTTTTTAGAATTAATGACCGTACCACATCATTTTTAACACATCAATGTTATAAATTCAACAATATCAAAATCGTTTTATTCTGTTTATTAATCAATGACATGATTGCAAGCACCACTAATGGTGTTATAAGCTTGAGTATTGACAATGATGTTGCACAGCGAATATATTCTAGGCCTATTTTTTTTTTATGTTGGACATGATCCAACAGTGCAGATCATGTCCACAATAACTCACTGAATGTAGAGAATGCCCCCTTCAGAGTCACGGACAATGGGCCGTCAGCACTGTGTTGTTCAATAAACAAGATCAGACTCAATTGTGGTGAATAGCGTCAAGTGTATGGAGCAGCTTTCTTTATACGTATGATTATAAATGCATGTTGTGTAAAGCCTGGATGCTCACAATAAACTTTGTACCTACAACTACATTTGTCGGTTAAAACATGAGCGAGAGAGACAGAGAGATAGAGGTCCATTTATCAAGCTCCGTATGTAGCTTTAAGGGCCGTGTTTATTGGGAGTATACTGACTCTTTGAAAACAACTCTTATGAAGCAACAGTCTAAAGACCCCTGCTCCATAACCCTGTCCACCTGCTCTGATTTCTGAGAACATATTGCTCTACACATCCAGCTATGTCTGTTTTACCTTATCCGCACTGTTGTTTTGTAAATAGGCCTCAAAGAATGGTCATGCAATACACAGGTCATTATCCAAACCTTAAATTCATTTTAATTTCTAAAAGTTGTAAATTAAAATATGTGTAATGATCATCAAAGTGATAGTCTAGAAAGAAGTAAACTTACATGATTTAGATAGATCATTACATATTAAGCAAGATTATTAGTAAATCCTATTATCAATAATGATTATTTTTCTTTTTATATTTCCTTGAAAATCTATACAAAGTAATAATACAAGCAGGCACATTATTTTTCAATAAAATGTCGACCGTTTTTTGATTGGATGGTTACATATAGACAACAATGAAAAAGCGGTACCCAGGTTCTAAATCCAAAATGGCCTGTCTTTTAAGCTTACATTCAGGATTTTCAAAGAAAGATAATAAGCTAACTGTCATGAGATGCAGGACATATGCAGGACACAGCAATGATGGTACAACTCTATTTTATTACAGAGCATAGCAATACACATCCAGACAGGTTGATTGTACTAAACTAACTGCTACACAGACAATGGACCTAAGCCCCTCCCACATACTAGTGACATCACATCCTGCTCTCATCACATCTTCCCCTTTTTCAAAGGCAAAGCATACATTTGCATATAATAAATAACAAGGTACACCAACAGGGTATACAACAACATTTTTGTTTTTGAACATTATAAAAACAGATAGATTAGAAAACATGAACAAATAAATTACATCCTGACTTGGACATCGGGGTAGACTACCCTAGTCCACAGTGACCATGGGATTATTCTGCCCATACTTCCGGTCACTGTTCTAGCTAAAGTCAGTCCCTGTATCGGGCCGGAAGTTTCACCACTCTTCCGCTTGATGTAACTTTGCATGAACTGTCCTCTGATACAGAAGATGGTGAATAAGAGTCTGCTGGAGGCAAAGATATATCCCTGCTGTGATCTTGCTTAGGGGAAGGCACCTCTCTTAGAACAGGGGATCCCACCGGTGGTGGTACTGAGGTATCCGGTTCCAGACTCTCAGGTACAGGCTGAAGATGTCTTCGGTTACGGCGTGTAACCGTCCCTCCCTCTGTAAGGACTGTGTAAGACCTTGGTTCTGGAGAGCGGCCCACTACCGTAGCAGGCGTCTTCCATTTCTTCTCATCATCCAGCTTAATTCTGACACTTTGGCCCGCTTTCAGTTCCTGTAAAGGCCTGACAGAATGTCTCCTGTCGTAGAAGAAACGATAACCCTTTTTGGCCTCTTCATCCCTCCTAAGGACTTCGTCCCGAGGAACAGGGCCAGGCGGCTTGAAGACACCCACTGAGGGTAAAGTGGTGCGAATCTGGTGTCCTAGCATCAGCTGTGCCGGGCTAAACCCGGTGGCTTGAATGGGCGTTGCCCTGTATGACAAGAGGGCTAGGTACGGCTCAGATTGCTTTAGAATGAATTTTGTAGTTTGAACTGCCCTTTCAGCCATTCCGTTGGCCTGCGGATAATGTGGACTTGACGTGGAATGTACAAAATCATATTCCCTGCTGAAAGCACTGAACTCTGTAGAAGCGAACTGCATACCATTATCACTCACCAGCTCCATTGGAATGCCCCAGCGGGCGAACAAGCTCTTCAGGCGAATGATAACGGCCTGACTTGTGATATCATTCAGGGGTGCAATTTCCAAATACCTGGAATAGTAGTCGATCACAACAAGAAACTTTTTCCCGTGCAGTTCACACAAATCAGCAGCTATTTTCTGCCACGGCCCCGCAGGCAGCGGAGTAGACATCAAGGGCTCCCTTCTCTGAGTAGGCCGGCGTTCCCGGCAAAAGGCACATTTAGACACGTGATTTGCAATGTCGGAGCTGATCCCAGGCCACCACACAGCTGTAGCTGCCCTTTCTCTGCACTTTGTAATGCCTAAGTGGCCATCGTGAATCCTGTTTAACATCTCTTTCCTCATGCTGACAGGAATTACAATGCGGTCTGGGAACAGCACCAACCCCTCCAGCTCCGTGAGCTGTGACCTCTCTGGCTGGTAAGCATTTAAAGACATCCAGGCTGCCCGGCTCTCGGGCCAGCCTTCTTTTATGTACCTTATAACTTCTTGCAGATCTGTGTCCAAATATGTCTCCTTCTTTATCTCTTCCAGTTTCCTTGAAGAAATGGACTTAGAGGCCAGAACTGAATCAACATACACTTTCACATCCGATTCTGTGGAGGATTCTTCAGCAGCAGCCAGCGGGAGCCTGGATAGTGTATCTGCCACAACCAGCTGTTTCCCCGGCACATGCACTGCCTGAACATTGAACCTGAGCAGTCTTATTAAAAGTCTCTGGCATCTCAAGGGTGTTTTGTCAATGTCATAAGAATTGATTAGAGGGACTAGCGGTTTGTGGTCAGTTTCCAGACTAAATTTCTCCAAACCCACTAGATAACGCTGAAAGGCCCAAACTGCAGCCAGGCACTCTTTCTCAATTTGAGCTTATTTTGACTCTGCAGCCGTCAGTGTGCGGGAACAGTAGGCGATGGGCTGTAGTTTGTTGTCATTCAGCTGCAGGAGAGCAGCCCCCAACCCATAACTGCTTGTATCAGCACTAACCACAGTCTTTTTTGAAGGGTCGTAGAACCCCAGCACTGGGGCAGACCCCAGCAGGGACTTGGCATGCAGGAACGCTTTTTCTTGTGAGGGTCCCCAGACCCAGGCAACATCTTTCTTAAGCAACTCTGTGATAGGGTGTAAAACTGTAGATAAATCTGGAAGAAACTTGCCCACGTAATTTACAAGGCCCAATATCTGTCTCAGCTCATGTACATCAGAAGGGCTTTTCATCTGTTCAATAGCCCGAATTTTCTCGGGGTCCGGCTTGATGCCATCCCCGTTGATGATATGCCCAAAGTAGCATAATTCAGTTTTCCTAAAATGACATTTTTCTTTATTCAGCTTCAGCCCAGACTCTTTGATAGCCTGCAGCACACAACTCAAACGCTGATCATGCTCCTCCACTGTAGACCCATACACTAGAATGTCGTCCATGACGACCGCTGTGCCCATGTGGCCACTCAGGAGAGAACTCATTTCCCTTTGAAAGATTTCAGGAGCGGAGGATATCCCAAAGGGGAGTCTGCAGAAGCAGAACCGACCTACCGGTGTGATAAAGGTAGTCAGTTTGCGGCACTTTGGATCCAGGGGGATCTGCCAAAAGCCGCTAGAAGCGTCTAATGTGGAAAAGAACTTCGCCCCAGCCAACTTCGGGGCTATATCTTCCAATGTCGGCAGCACAAATCTCTCCCTCTTCACTGCCTCATTCAACCTTTTCAGGTCCACACAGATGCGCACCTTTCCGTTTTTCTTTGCAACTGGAACAATGGGGGCACACCAATCAGTTGCTTCAACAACCTCTTCAATAACCCCCATAGACTTCATGCGCATGAGCTCTTTCTCCACTTGAGGCATGAGCGGGAACGGAATTCTACGAGGAGTCGAAATACTGTATGAGACTGCGTCACTTTTAAGTGCTATACGGACAGGTTTGCAGTTCAGTAGGCCCAACTCGCCAAACATATCTTCAGAGATCTCATTCACTCTGGCCACGAGGCACAAGTCACAGGCTGCTTTTCTGCTCAATAAACTGTTAACACACTGACCTTGGATCACATGCACCCACATGGTGAACTTCCTTTGTTTGTACTCACAGCTGGCAAGAAATTTCCCCACACAATCAATGCAGCCACCAGGACTATGGACATTTGTAGTAACCTTCGCCAGCTGGGGCTGTCGAGGCAGTTTCATAAATTCAGCAAAAGACATTACAGTGATATCTGCTCCTGTGTCAATCTTAAAATCAACTTTGGCTCCCATTACAGTAAAAGTAACTTTCCAATCTTCCTCTGAGCTTGTCCGTTCCACAACAGACCCCACAAAAGACACTTCCTGACCCTCCTGGTCACTGTCCACCTGCATCTCCTTAATGTATTCAGTTTTACACACCACTTCAAAATGGCCTATTCTGTTACATTTTCTGCATCTTTTATCTCTGGCCGGGCATATAGCACTCTGATCATGAGCCCGGTAGCACCGTGTGCATCGGCCATGTTTCGCCCATCCACTTCTAGGCCTTTCCAGTACTTTAGATCTACCGCTCACACTGTGCCTTTCACTAGTAATTTTCCTAGCATGTTGCACTTCATCCACAATACTCTCAGACCTCAGATCAGCACTTTGCTTTTCACCAGTTCACTCTGGCGGGCCATCCTAATAGCCCCATCTAACGTTAAATCAGGCTCTAACTGCAGCTTCAGGGAGACTTCAGCATCTGCAATTCCAATAACTATTCTGTCTCTGATTTGCTCTTCTTTAGCAACACCAAACTCACAGAATTCAGCTAATTCATACAGGCTGCGCACAAATGACTCCACAGATTCTCCCACACGCTGATTACGTTTGTGAAAACAAGCTCTCTCATGAATCACATTTCTTTTGGGCACAAAGTGGGCACTGAGTTTATCCATAACTATATCAAAGTTAACTTCTTCCCCTTCTTGGAAAATAAAAGCATTGAACACTGGCTCTACATCTTTCCCCATAGAGTATAAAAGAGAATTAACTTGTACTTCACCACTCTCCTTGTTCAGTTTGGATGCAATCCTGAAGCGCTGAAACCGCTGACGCCATGTGGGCCAAGCTGCAGGCTGAGAAAAGTCAAAAGGCTCAGGTGGGGTAAACTTTGACATTGCAATCGATCAGGAACAGAAGCGCAGTCCAGAACTTCTGACACCATGTCATGAGATGCAGGACATATGCAGGACACAGCAATGATGGTACAACTCTATTTTATTACAGAGCATAGCAATACACATCCAGACAGGTTGATTGTACTAAACTAACTGCGACACAGACACCGGACCTAAGCCCCGCCCACATACTAGTGACATCACATCCTGCTCTCATCACGCTAACATTCTATTTTTATTTTTTCTTTTACCTGAGGAGGAGATCGTAGATCTTGGAGGTGGTCCTAAAGCCCTTCGGACATCAACTAGATAAATAAAAATGAATATACATATTTAGAACTTAGACCAATAGGACAAGTGAAAACAAATTCAAAGCAAGCTAATAATATTAAACATACCTGTAGATCGGCCAATGATTGCTACATCAGGGGTGCTGCACATAATGTCCAGGTAAAGGAGGAGAAGCTGTGGCTGGATTCAGTGTGGATACTGACGGGCAATAGCAGTGTATTATCGCCATCTGCAGCATCTTCACTATCGGCTTCAGCATCAGCAGCAACAGCAGCTGCTGCACTGGTAGATGCTTCAACAAAATACATGAAATAAAATATGAGTAATATTGCACATAATGATATTAAAAGGGGCACTAAACCGAAAATCTTTCTTTCATGATTCCGATTGAGAATATAAATGTAAAACACATTTCTATTGACTTTCATATCTTCTTTTTTCTCTATTTGTAACATGTCCTTATTTGAAGATAAAGCAATGCACAATGTTGTTCCAATCACATGATGCTGCTATGTTCATCATCCAATCAGCAGCTATTGAGCATATATAGATATGCTTTTCATCAAATAATCTGAATAGAATAAAACAAATTAGATAATATAATTAACTTAAAATGATGTTCTACAATAAATTCTATTTCTAAATTATAAAATACAAAATGTTGGTGTTATGTCCCTTTAATAAACATTTGATGGAACAATCACAAAAATGTGCAACATGAAGATTTAAAGTAATATCATCTTACCTGCCAACTCGTCAGTATCATGCCCCACTAAATCCAGACCGAGCATTAGGTTTGCTCCCAGCTTCTCCCGCAGCTGAACCTCATATTCGCAAAGTTCAGCCACATATGGCTCACCACCACCGGTCCAACGTGCAGACTGTAACTCCCTGGCCAGCTTGGCCTTTAAATGTCGCTTGATGTCTGAAAATCTTTTCTTACAGCTGTCCACTGGTTTTGGATGATTCCCTTCGGCGGACACACTGTCAGTGATTGCTCTCCAGATTTGTGATTTTCTGGAGAGCGATGTTTTCTGGGCTTTAGAACCAATAATAAAATCGTAATTTTCTAAAACAGGGGTCACTAAAACTTTGTTTTGCTCCAAATTAAATTGTACGCTGCGCCCTGACTTTGTTTTACCAGGCGCAGACATGACAATATAAAAATAGCAGCAATAGAATAAATAAATAAGCAATGTGAATAAATATATCTACTGTCTTGTAGCACTTGTACCTACAGCTCTTGTAAAGCATAGGTGATTAGACTCCATTTTACATTCCCTTTTATAGACTTGAAAAAATATATTAATTAGCAGTTAACAATTGTAATTTTTTTTATTGTAATTCTAAAAAAATTAATATTAATATAATTTCGTCATTTATGACGCTCGTTTAATGTAACGATCGATCTCGATGTCTTAGAGAATATTTAAAATTACATCTATGTCGCAGTTTAAATAATTTCATGATGGATAAGCCATCATACTTGTCTACAGTGTGTCATTCGTGTCTACAGTGTGTCATAAGTGTCTACAGTGTGTCATACATGTCTACAGTGTGTCATAGTTGTCTATAAAAGGGGTCAGCTTATTTTTTTACTTTGAGGTCTATTGTCCGACAGGAGGGATCTCTTGAAATTTTTGTTCATATACGTTGTAGCCGAAAGAATAAAAGGGAATCAATTTATTTAAATAAACCGTAAGTAAATTAATTTGTTTGAGGTTGCTTTAATACTGTCGCACGATTTGTTTATTGTAAGGAGTTGAACATAAAGTTATGAACACGTGAAACATAAACTGCCAAACAGATAATTGTTGTTACACTTTAAAGAAAGTTATAGTGAACACGTGAGACATGCAACCAGCCAACCGAATATCATATTTATTTACACCCAATAACCAATCAAATTTGGATTTATTTTGCATATCGCCGTCGCAATAATATATATATATTTTTTTTGTATGTAATAATGCTGTCTACATCCACTCAGGCAGAATTGTAAATGTTTGTTTGGAATGAATACTAGTATACATGTATGACATCCTATAGACTAGCATGACGGATTATTAGCACTTATTTATATGGCGCCATTAATGTTTTTTCACCATTTTTGGAAATCTATATTCATTGCAAACATACTTAACAGTTAGGCCTGAGTGAATGTTGACAAAATTTTTATACACCTTTTTTATTTTTTAAGGCGACAGCATTATACATGACAGTAAAAAAAGGAACATTTTAATATTTGAAATTTAAAGGACGTATGATTCGACAATTGTTTGTATTTTAATTTTTTTTTTATTGACATGCAAGTAATTAGTGGCACATGTGTTAATGTGAAAATGGAACACGTGCTACATATAATCCGCCAACCAAATATTGATATTTTTATGTACACGTGCAACAACCAATGATATTTCTCTATGATTGCTATATGTATGTCGCACTTAAAAAAAAATTCCAGAATTTTTTTTGGATTTAGAGTGCAAATATGTCTACCCTATTTACCCAGGGAGCGTTATTAATATTGGTTTATGGCATGAACAGATACTTTCCCCGTCGCATAGGGGGTGTACAGGGGATTCGACATGAAGACAGGGACTGCATCGTTTATGAGATGATGCGGAGGATGAGGAGGGTCTCGGGGATAACACGGACACGTCGCAGCTGCCTGCGAAGGTTTTCTGACCTTCGGCAGCGGGAGCGGGACCGATATGAAGCATTAAGAGGGATGGTCCGTATATGTATGTATATTGTGCTTTGTATTTTAAAGTAGATAGAAGGATACTTACATGACGCTATCAATTAACAATTCAATGGTTCATTAATTGATAGATTATTATATTTTAATGTGTTACAGGAATACTTTACATTTATTAAAGAATATAATTTAATTTTTAGCAGGACATTGCAATCTGTTATTTGTATGTATTTCATTTACTCTCATTCAAAAAAATCATCATACAACCCATAACTTTAAGTAGAGGGTCAATGCTATACAATTTATTTCTTCAACCATACATTATCAACATAATTTATTTTAAAGTGAATTTAAAGAAAATATTCATGCTACATCATGTTTATTAACAATGATACATTAAATTTTATTTATATATTTAAGATACTTTTTTTATATATCTATATAAAAATTTGTATATTTATATATATATATTTTTATATATATATATATATATATATATATATATATATATATATATATATATATATAATATATATATATATATATATTGATATAAATAGATATATAGAAATATAGATATAGATATATATATTTATATAGATATAGATATGGATATGTATATATATATATATATATATATATATATATATATATATATATATAGAGAGAGAGAGAGAGAGAGAGATAGATAGCTATATCTATCTATCTATATATCTATATCTTAATCTATATATATATATATATATATATATATATATATATATATATATATATATATATAGATCTATCAATATATAGATATATATATATAGAGAGAGATATAGATATATATATATATAGATATATCTATAGATATATATAGATAAATATATATATATATATATATATATATACACACAGAGAGGGAGACAGAGACAGAGTCAGCCAGAGAGAGACTGAGAAAGACAGAGATAAAGAAAAAAAAAGAGACAGATATTGCTTGCTCTCTCTCTCTCTCTGTCTCTCTCTCTCTTTCTCTCTTTTTCTATCTTTTTTTCTCTCTCTCTCTTTCTCTCTAATTTTTTAAATTTTTTTGGGACATTACATGCATTGATGCTGAAGATACATAACTCAACAGTAATATATAACCTGTATGTAATGTGTACATACTACTTTATGTTTTCACAGATCGCAGGCGTGCTCAGGTGCCAAGGTATTTTAGGCCAGTATCCATGGCTACACCAAGGAGCAACCGGTCCTCACCACCGTTGCCTCTCAGGTTTTTAACGGCTCCGGAGGATTCAGGGACAGATGAAGTCCCTAATGTCCAAGGTAATTTGAAATTTATAATACTATGTTTGATTCACTTTCGTTTACAATTTGTTATATTTTAAGTTATTTCAGATGCATGTTGAAAGGACAATAAAAAAAAAATTCTTTCACAATTTCCAAAAAGATTGGAATAGGTTAAAAGCTTGACAATATATTTATAATACTTTTACTTCATTCTATATCTTTCATTTGCTGAAGTTCTCACATTGCATTTGGATTTGTCATTTAATCAAAGCATCTCTGATCATTATCAATTATGCAAATATGGAGAATAGCTAAATATGCTAACCTTACAAATATCAAAGATGATTGAAGTAAAATGTCATAATTGCAAACATTTATAATCTCTTTTGAAAAAGTGAAAGGAATTTTTTTTTTCATTTACACTTTATGTATTAAAAAAAAAATTACTAAAAAAAAAATTTTTTTTCATGAAAGAATTGTAACATTTGGTAGTTTTCTTTGATCATAGAAATAATTATTTATTATTATGCTTCATCTCTTACAGACGACCAAGTACCAGCAATAGAATCGCCAAACCAATTGTTACCAGGGGTGGAGGTGGCGAGAGAGGAAGAACAGGAGGAGGAGGTGCCTTGGGAGGAAGAGGAGGAGTTGCCTGAGGAGGAGGTGCATAGGCAGGAATGTAAGTGGAAAGAATATAATGTTTGGCAAATAAAATATTGATAAATAATTTATCTAACATACATTCTTTTATTCTGTTTGTAGATCGAGATCAGGGGACACAAACTGGCCCATTCCTGCAAGGAATATTCGAGGAGTTGGCAGAGGCCCTGAGAGCTGTTACAAGGGCAGTGCGTCGGATGCAGGAGGCACTCTCCGATGTTTAACTTTTTTTTATTTTTTATTTTTTTAAGAATATATAAAAATATATTAAAAAAGTTTATTTGTTAAGAATTCATGTCTCACTGTATTCATTTGAAGATTAATTTCTATTGACATGAAAAAGCAAAAAAAAAAAAAGGATAACTAAAGTACAATTTTTAGAACTATATAGCTGCTGATTGATTAAAGCACATAGATGCAGTGACACAACATTTATTAAGGGGACGTAATTCTGACAATTATTAGGAATCAACTGAAACACAAGTTTCATCTATTAGTATATTAGTATATAGTATATTAGAAAATGACATTTAAAAATATGTACATACATACAGAGAGATATATTAAGTTTTATATATAGATATAGATATATATCTATCTATCTATCTATATATATATATATATATATATATATATATATATATATATATATATATATATATATATATATATATATATCTATAGATAGATATATATAGATATATATAGATATATATAGATATATAGAGATATATAGATTTATATATTTTAATAGGGAGGGAGAGAGAAAGAAACATCTCTCTTAATCTATTTATCTATATAGAGATAGAGATATCGATTTATATATGTGATGATGATCCAATTTAAAAATAAGTCTCTTAGTAAATAATATGTAGACACGGGGGGGGGGTTGTTATGCATTAAATATAATTTAAAAACTGCAAAAAAGCCTGTAATGAATTAGGGTAAAAGTGTGTATCTCTATAAATATTAGGGCTTACATATTTTGTACACAGTGTGGGTACTTACTAGTCGTTAGTCCGTCGGGAAAGAGGGATGTTCCGCGTCGGCGGGATGAAGATGGATCCTGAAGAAAGAAGATTGAAGACCCCGCTTGGAAGATGACATCACCCGGATGGAAGACTTCTTCAGCGCCGCTTGGAAGATGACATCGCCCGGATGGAAGACTTCTTCAGCACCGCCTGGATGATGACTTCATCAGATGGAAGACTTCTTCAGCGCCCCTTGGAGGATCACTTCTGCCGCTCCGGATCTCCTCTTCGGTTCCATCGGTTGGTCGGCTGGCTGAAGACAACTCATGGTAGGATGATCTTCAGGGGGTTAGTGTTAAGGTTTATTTAAGGGGGGTTTGGGTTAGATTAGGGGTATGTGGGTGGTGGGTTTTAATGTTGGGGGGGTGTATTTTTCGTTTACAGGCAAAAGAGCTGAATTATTTGGGGCATGCCCCGCAAAAGGCCCTTTTAAGCGCTGGTAAGGTAAAAGAGCTTTGAATTTTTTTAATTTAGAATAGGGTAGGGAATTTTTTTATTTTGGGGGGCTTTGTTATTTTATTAGGGGGCTTAGATTAGGTGTAATTAGCTTAACATTGTTGTAATATTTTTTAAATGTTTGTAACTTATTTTTTTTATTTTTTGTAACTTAGCTTTTTTTATTTTTTGTACTTTAGTTAGTTTATGTAATTGTATTTAATTGTAGTTATTTGTATTTAATTTATTTAATTAATGTAATGATAGTGTAGTGTTAGGTTTAATTGTATCTTAGGTTAGGATTTATTTTACAGGTAATTTTGTATTTCTTTTAGCTAGGTAGTTATTAAATAGTTAATAACTATTTAATAACTATTCTAACTAGCTAAAATAAATACAAAGTTACCTGTAAAATAAATATAAATCCTAAAATAGCTACAATGTAATTATTAATTACATTGTAGCTATCTTAGGGTTTATTTTACAGGTAAGTATTTAGTTTTAAATAGGATTCATTTATTTAATGATAGTGTAGTGTTAGGTGTAATTGTAACTTAGGTTAGTTTTTATTTTACAGGTACATTTCGGTTTATTTTAGCTAGGTAAGCTATTAAACAGTTAATAACTATTTAATAGCTATTGTACCTAGTTAAAATAAATTTAAATTTGCCTGTAAAATAAAAATAAATCCTAAGATAGCTACAATATAATTATTATTTATATTGTAGCTATATTAGGGTTTATTTGAAAGGTAAGTATTTAGTTTTAAATAGGATTAATTTAGTTAATAATAGAAATATTATTTAGATTTATTTAATTAATATTTAAGTTGGGGGGTGTTAGGGTTAGTGTTAGACTTAGGTTTAGGGGTTAATAATTTTATTACAGTGGCGGCGGTGTAGGGGGGGGCAGGATAGGGGTTAATAAATGTATTATAGGTGTGAGGGGGCAGATTAGGGGTTAATAAGTTTAATATAGGTTGCGGCGGGGTCCGGGAGCGGCGGTTTAGGGGTTAAACTATTTATTTAGTTGCGGCGAGGTCCGGGATCGGCAGGATAGGGGTTAATAACTTTATTATAGAGGGCGGCGGTATAGGGGGGCAGGATAGGGTTTAATAGGTATCATGTAGGTGGCGGCGAGGTCTGGAAGCGGCGGTTTAGGGGTTAATACATATATTATAGTTGCAGCGGGGTCAGGGAGCAGCGGTTTAGGGGTTAACATGTTTATTATAGTGGCGGTGGGCTCCGGGAGCAGCAGTTTAGGGGGTAATACATTTATTTAGTTGCGGCGGTGTAGGGGGGACAGTTTAGACTCGGGTACATGTTAGGGTGTTAGGTGTAGACATCTTCCATAGGAATCAATGGGATGTCTGGCAGCAGCGAACATGAACTTTCGCTATGGTCAGACTCCCATTGATTCCTATGGGATCCGCCGCCTTCAGGGCGGCGGATTGAAAACCAGGTACGCTGGGCCGCAAAAGTGCAGAGCGTACCTGCTAGTTTTTTGATAACTAGCAAAAGTAGTCCGATTGTGCCGCACTTGTGTGTGGAACATCTGGAGTGACGTAAGAATCGATCTGTGTCGGACTGAGTCCGGCGGATCGAAGCTTACGTCACTAACTTTTACTTTTGCCGGTCTCTAGCCTTTGATAACTAAGGCGAATCAGCCTCGCCACAAATACGCTGCGGAATTCCAGTGTATTTGAGGTTGACGGTTTGATAAGTACCCCCCTATGATGCAAGCCAACATCTCAGTTATAGCTAAGCCTGGCAAGCCCACGAACACGCCGGCAAATTTTAGGCCAATCTCCTTATTGAACATTGATCTCAAACTCTATGCAAAAATGTTAGCATCCCGTCTTAACCAAATTCTACCATCCATAGTTCACCAAGACCAAGTAGGTTTTGTCCCACATAGAGAAGCAAAAGATAACACGGTCAAAGTACTTAATTTGCTGGAATATGTCACACAAAACAAGACCCCAACTGTTTTCGTATCCACCGACGCTGAAAAAGCTTTTGACCGACTGGGCTGGACATATTTACTCTCGACCTTGCAACATTTTCACATCCCAGACTCTTTTATCCAAAAAATTCTTACTCTATATTCAAATCCTATGGCACAGGTTAAGATCAATGGAACCCTTTCAGAACCTTTTGAAATTCGGAATGGCTCTAGACAAGGCTGCCCCCTCTCACCACTTCTTTTTATTTTATCCCTTGAACCTCTGGCTATCAAAATAAGGCTAAACAATCAAATTCAAGGAATAACTATTGCAAACCAAACGCATAAATTAGCCATATTCGCGGACAACATTCTCCTGACACTCACAAACCCTACACTATCTCTACAACAGGTAACCACTGAATTAACACAATTTGGGACAATATCCAACTTCCTAGTAAACATGACTAAATCAGAATACCTACCTATAAACTTACCAACCCACACCCTAAATACCCTAAAGTCAACTTGCCCCCTCAAGCAACAAACAAAATACCTAAAATACCTTGGCATCCACATTACCCCAGATAAGACAGATTTACGCAGGTATAACTATGGTAATCTAATCACAGAGCTTCTGACTCTAACATCCCACTGGCTTCCAAAAAATATATTGTGGCTAGGTAGAATATAAGCAACAAAAATAACTCTACTTCCAAAAGTTCTATACATTCTCCAGACAATCCCCATCCCAGGTATACAAAAACACTTAGATACTATGCAAAGGATCATAAACGAATACATTTGGAGACGTAGGCCCCCGCGGATTAATTAAAAATACACTCTTTAAACCCCCAGCAGAGGGAGGCCTAGGAGTCCCCCATCTTCACTCCTATAAACTCGCCATATCTTTACAGAGAATCCATGAGTGGTACAAATTTGGCTCACCCAATCATAAAAGCTGGGTGCAAATTGAAACTGACCTAGCCCTTACACATGACCTAAATACTGCAAGCTGGAACCCTGCTTACTTTAACAGACTTTATCATCATCTTCAATTTCCAATGAGACTTGGAAGGATTGGAAACATATCTGTAAAGCGCCAAACAAAATTTCCTCCAGATACTCACCTCTTACCACATTATTGAACAACCCAGAATTTAAACCTGGTATAATCTTGGATCATAGCTACCTCACAGATCCCCTAAAACTCCTCCCCATGTATCTCTTAATAGATGTTGCTAAGAATATCAAAAACAAGTCCCAACTTGACTTAATGGAACACCCTTTCTTCTCATCTTGGTTCCGCGTACACCAAATGAGACACTACATAATGTCACATAAACTCAGAAAAGACCTAACTCGCCCCCTAACGATATTCGAACAGTATGTTTATCTAAAGAGGAAATAAAAGGAGTAATTTCCAAATTGTATAAACTTACCCTAATGCACACTTTTCCGGACTTCGCCTCTTACACTAGAAGATGGGATAACGAGTTGCACCTAAATACATCAGCAAAAACATGGCAACACAGATTGCAAAAGAAACCAACATCAAACTAATGATGAGGTGGTACCTAACACCAGCTAGAATTAAATACATATATAAACAAACTTCAGGTTCTTGCTGGAGGGGTTGCTCCAAGGAGGGACACCTATCTCACATCTGGTGGGAATGCGAACATATTAAACCATATTGGTCTACTGTTTTCACAAATATTAATAAAACCCTGAACACTCAAATATCACCTAGCCCAGAACTAATAATGCTAAGCCAACCTCCGACAGTCACTTGTAAACTAAGAAAACATTTATTCCACATCATGCTAAATGCAGCCAACCAGATAATACAGAGAAAATGGAAATCGGCAGTTGTGCCTACCATATCAGAATGGTTAGATTTAGTTAACAAAAACCTATTGCTAGAGAGACTATACTATCTAAAACTAGGTCAGCTATCACTATACCTGGACATGATGTTTTTGTGGGAATCTTTCAAATATAGTGAACAGAGCATATAACATGCTTCTGAGATAACACAAGTAACCAAAGAGATATAGAACCTTATCGTTCATAACTATTTCTTTGTTTCTCTTCTTCTTTCTTTTTCCTTTCCTTTCCTTAATCTCAGTATTGCTCTTTTTATAAGGCAAATGACAAAATACCACTGATGTACAGAATCATATCAAGTCTACACCACAAACGTAATGAGAAAAAGATTTCTGATGTCCTCCTTTTATTGAAAGCTGGGAAGGCTCATATGCTACACATCCTAGCTTAGAGACTTTGAGCCTACCAAAGTTACAGCGTTACTGTGAAGAGACTTTAAGTCTGAGGCATCATGGAAAAGACTTGAATCATTGTGCTATGTATTATGTCAATGTAACAATTTTGTTTTCCTCTCTAGGAAAATAGACTTGCTTTTGCCTTATTGCTAATGCATTAATACAAAATTCAATAAAAATAATATACAAAAAATAAATAAAAAATCTAATACTCAATCGAATAAAAGGTATGTTTACCTTCACTTTAATACATATGTAGGGTTCAATCACAATCCTTTAGGAAAAACTTTTCTAATGATTTTCAGCAGATAAACATCATTAAAGACTATGGAAATTTTTGTAGATTAATCATTTGATATTTTTTTCTAAAGTATTGTGATCAACACCTACAATACTAAAACTACTTAAGCATATCCAAATATCTTGTAACAATTTTAGATATTTAATACCGAATAAAGACAAAAGCACGTAAAAAGACAATACATATATTTTTCTGAAATGCAGAATACATTGCAGAAAAATATACGTTGTAGAAATAAATAACATGTTGTTACCTGCATGGGGATGCTTATCACAATCATTTAGAAAAACATAATGTAATGATTTTCAACATAAAAAACACCATTAAAGTCTATGGAAATGTTTGTAGATAAATCAATTGATAAGTTTTCCTAAAGGGTTATGATCAACTCTATGGTTTGGAAAAAGCTAAGGTGTTTGCCTTCCCAGATGCTTTATAAGCTGCCTTGTTGTTGGCACCCTCAATATCCAATCACATGCCATACCAGCTGCCCCATAGGCTGACCCTCAAAGACTGGATGAGGCTACAGAGACACACTCTAGTTACAATCTATGGGGGATGGCATCCTATTTGCTGCACCACCTGCCTGTTGCAAAGTAAAAAAAATAGAAGCTTTATTGAAGGGGCCAGTAGCAAGGAAGATTATCAAGTGCCAAAGGGTGGATAAGAATGTAGTTTAGAAACCTTTCAGGGAAAGCTGTATGTAAGAACTTGTCCCTTATGCCTACAATGGCTTAAATTTAGAAATAGTTTACTATCCCATCAAATATGAAAAATAATCTTTTATATTAGATGTTAATGAGAAGTATTAAACTTTGCAGTCTTCGTGAGAGTTCATTTATCTTTGAAAGAATTCTTCAATTTAAGCCAGATATGAATATTTAAAATCAAAATGAATTAATAACAATTCTATTTTTATAGAAACTATTTCAGAAGGGTTCTGCTGGTTGAACTGAGTGTAACTTTCTCTAGAATTGTCCACCTACATGTTTTAGTATTTCTGGCGTGTTTGTCTATGAAATGTTTAGCCACAGGTAATAGGTCGTCTTCTCTCTTTTTGCTCATCTCTGTATCCACAGTAATGCTGGATAAGTGTTCTCTGATGAGAGTTCTCACTTCTCGTGAGGTTTTTCCAACATACTGTAGATGACAGAGATGGCAACTGTTTCTCCTGTCTTAGCAGAGGAAAACTTGCTTCCAACATGAGCATGAGCATGTTTGCAGGCTTTACAGTTACCAAAGCCACATTTATGTAACATTTATGTAATCCCTTAGCATATAACCAAGATGACATCTTAGTAGCTTGTTTTAATATGTTGGGGGACACTCTATTGTTTATAGAAAATTGGCATCCCTTCTTTAAGGTTTTGGTTAACATCAGCTTTCAACATGGGCAAGTGTTTTTTAATTATACTGCAGATGTTATTGTATTGTAGTGAATATTGGGTAACAAATTGAATTGCCCCTTGTTCCCTCTTATTAATTATAAGCCAGATTACGAGTTTTGAGTGCTATAGGGAAATTAACGACCACAGCATTTTCGGCGGTATTTCACTCCCTATAGCGCTGGTATTACAAGTTTAAAAAAGCCAGCTTTTGCGGCGATATGGCAGCGTTGAGCTCCATACCGCACACAAATACCAGCGCTGCTTTGAGCTGCTGTTACATGCTTGTGCACGATTTCCCCATAGACAACAATGGGGAGAGATGGCTAAAAAAAAGCCTAACACCTGCAATCCCGGAGCGTAAAACTCCATAACGCAGCCCCATTGATGTGTATGGAGAATTTTTTTTTATGTTTAAACCTAAAACCCTAACATAAACCCAGAGTCTAAACCCCCTAATCTGCTGCCCTCGACATCGCCGCCACCTACATTACAGTTATTAACCCCTAATCTGCTGCCCCCAACATCGCCCCACCTACATTACAGTTATTAATCCCTAATCTGCTGCCCCCAACATCGCCGCCAACTACGTTACAGTTATCAGCCCCTAATCTGCTGCCCCCAACATCGCCGCCACCTACATTAATCTGCTGCCCCTAACATTGCTGCCACCTACATTACAGTTATTAACCCCTAATATGCTGCCCCCCAAATCACTGCAACCTAACTACACTTATTAACCCCTAATCTGCTGCCCCCAATGTCGCCGCAACCTACATTACTGTTATTAACCTCTAATCTGCTGCCCCCAAAATCGCTGAAACCTAACTACACTTATTAACCCTTAATCTGCTGCCCCCAATGTCGCCGCCACTATACTAAAGTTATTAACCCCTAAACCTAACCCAAAATCTAACCCTAACCCTAATGTAACCCTAACCCTAACACCCACTAACTTTAACATAACTAAAATAATTACAAATAAAAATTACAATTAATACCTAAATTATTCCTATTTAAAACTAAATACTTTCCTGTAAAATAAAACCTAAGCTAGCTAAAATATAACTAATAGTTATATTGTAGCTATCTTAGGGCTAGATTTGGAGTTTGGCGGTAGCCGTGAAAACCAGCGTTAGAGGCTCCTAACGCTGGTTTTAGGCTAACTCCGGTATTTGGAGTCACTCAAAAAAGGGTCTAACGCTCACTTTTCAGCCGCGACTTTTCCATACCGCAGATCCCCTTACGTAAATTGTGTATCCTATCTTTTCAATGGGATTTTTCTAACTCCGGTATTTAGAGTCGTGTCTGAAGTGAGCGTTAGAAATCTAACGACAAAACTCCAGTCGCAGAAAAAAGTCAGTAGTTAAGAGCTTTCTGGGATAACGCCGGTTTATAAAGCTCTTAACTACTGTGCTCTAAAGTACACTAACACCCATAAATTACCTATGTACCCCTAAACCGAGGTCCCCCCACATCGCCGCCACTCGATTAAATTTTTTTAACCCCTAATCTGCCGACCGCCACCTACGTTATACTTATGTACCCCTAATCTGCTGCCCCTAACACCGCCGACCCCTGTATTATATTTATTAACCCCTAATCTGCCCCCCACAACGTCGCCGCCAGCTACCTACAATAATTAACCCCTAATCTGCCGACCGCAAAGCGCCGCCACCTACATTATAGCTATGTACCCCTAATCTGCTGCCCCTAACACCGCCGACCCCTGTATTATATTTATTAACTCGTAATCTGCCCCCCACAACGTCGCCTCCACCTGCCTACACTTATTAACCCCTAATCTGCCGACCGGACCGCACCGCTACTATAATAAAGTTATTAACCCCTAATCCGCCTCACTAACCCTATAATAAATAGTATTAACCCCTAATCTGCCCTCCCTAACATCGCCGACACCTAACTTCAATTATTAACCCCTAATCTGCCGACCGGAGCTCACCGCTATTCTAATAAATGTATTAACCCCTAAAGCTAAGTCTAACCCTAACACTAACACCCCCCTAAATTAAATATAATTTTAATCTAACGAAATAAATTAACTCTTATTAAATAAATTATTTCTATTTACAGATAAATACTTACCTGTAAAATAAATCCTAATATAGCTACAATATAAATTATACTTACATTGTAGCTATTTTAGGGTTAATATTTATTTTACAGGCAACTTTGTAATTATTTTAACCATGTACAATAGCTATTAAATAGTTAAGAACTATTTAATAGCTACCTAGTTAAAATAATTAAAAAATTACCTGTAAAATAAATCCTAACCTAAGTTACAATTAAACCTAACACTATACTATCATTAAATTAATTAAATAAAATACCTATAATTACCTACAATTAAACCTAACACTACACTATCAATACATTAATTAAATACAATATCTACAAATAACTACAATGAAATAAACTAACTAAAGTACAAAAAATAAAAAAGAACTAAGTTACAAAAAATAAAAAAATATTTACAAACATAAGAAAAATATTACAACAATTTTAAACTAATTACACCTACTCTAAGCCCCCTAATAAAATAACAAAGACCCCCAAAATAAAAAATGCCCTACCCTATTCTAAATTAATAAAGTTCAAAGCTCTTTTACCTTACCAGCCCTGAACAGGGCCCTTTGCGGGGCATGCCCCAAGAAGTTCAGCTCTTTTGCCTGTAAAAAAAAAACATACAATACCTCCCCCCAACATTACAACCCACCACCCACATACCCCTAATCTAACCCAAACCCCCCTTAAATAAAACTAACACTAAGCCCCTGAAGATCATCCTACCTTGTCTTCGCTTCACCAGGTATCACCGATCCGTCCTGGCTCCAAAATCTTCATCCAACCCAAGCGGGGGCTGGCGATCCATCATCCGGTGGCTGAAGAGGTCCAGAAGAGGCTCCAAAGTCTTCATCCTATCTGGGAAGAAGAGGCGATCCGGACCGGCAACCATCTTGATCCAAGCGGCATCTTCTATCTTCATCCGATGCCGACCGGCTCCATCCTGAAGACCTCCACCGTGGACCCATCTTCTTCCGGCGACGTCCAACTGAAGAATGACGGTTCCTTTAAGGGACGTCATCCAAGATGGCGTCCCTCGAATTCCGATTGGCTGATAGGATTCTATCAGCCAATCGGAATTAAGGAAGGAATATTCTGATTGGCTGATGGAATCAGCCAATCAGAATCAAGTTCAATCCGATTGGCTGATCCAATCAGCTAATCAGATTGAGCTCGCATTCTATTGGCTGTTCCGATCAGCCAATAGAATGCAAGCTCAATCTGATTGGCTGATTGGATCAGCCAATCGGATTGAACTTGATTCTGATTGGCTGATTCCATCAGCCAATCAGAATATTCCTACCTTATTTCCGATTGGCTGATAGAATCCTATCAGCTAATCGGAATTCGAGGGACGCCATCTTGGATGACGTCCCTTAAAGGAACCGTCATTCTTCAGTTGGACGTCGCCGGAAGAAGATGGGTCCGCGGTGGAGGTCTTCAGGATGGAGCCGGTCGTCATCGGATGAAGATAGAAGATGCCGCTTGGATCAAGATGGTTGCCGGTCCGGATCGCCTCTTCTTCCCGGATAAGATGAAGACTTTGGAGCCTCTTCTGGACCTCTTCAGCCACCAGATGATGGATCGCCAGCCCACGCTTGGGTTGGATGAAGATTTTGGAGCCAGGACGGATCGGTGATACCTGGTGAGGTGAAGACAAGGTAGGATGATCTTCAGGGGCTTAGTGTTAGGTTTATTTACGGGGGGTTTGGGTTAGATTAGGGGTATGTGGGTGGTGGGTTGTAATGTTGGGGGGGGGTATTGTATGTTTTTTTTTACAGGCAAAAGAGCTGAACTTCTTGGGGCATGCCCCGCAAAGGGCCCTGTTCAGGGCTGGTAAGGTAAAAGAGCTTTGAACTTTATTAATTTAGAATAGGGTAGGGCATTTTTTATTTTGGGGGTCTTTGTTATTTTATTAGGGGGCTTAGAGTAGGTGTAATTAGTTTAAAATTGTTGTAATATTTTTCTTATGTTTGTAGATATTTTTTTATTTTTTGTAACTTAGTTCTTTTTTATTTTTTGTACTTTAGTTAGTTTATTTCATTGTAGTTATTTGTAGATATTGTATTTAATTAATTTATTGATAGTGTAGTGTTAGGTTTAATTGTAGGTAATTGTAGGTATTTTATTTAATTAATTTAATGATAGTATAGTGTTAGGTTTAATTGTAACTTAGGTTAGGATTTATTTTACAGGTAATGTTGTAATTATTTTAACTAGGTAACTATTAAATAGTTCTTAACTATTTAATAGCTATTGTACCTGGTTAAAATAAATACAAAGTTACCTGTAAAATAAATATTAATCCTAAAATAGCTACAATGTAATTATAATTTATATTGTAGCTATATTAGGATTTATTTTACAGGTAAGTATTTAGCTTTGAATAGGAATAATTTATTTAATAAGAGTTAATTAATTTCGTTAGATTAAAATTATATTTAATTTAAGGGGGTGTTAGTGTTAGGGTTAGACTTAGCTTTAGGGGTTAATACATTTATTAGAATAGCGGTGAGCTCCGGTCGGCAGATTAGGGGTTAATAATTGAAGTTAGGTGTCGGCGATGTTAGGGAGGGCAGATTAGGGGTTAATACTATTTATTATAGGGTTAGTGAGGCGGATTAGGGGTTAATAACTTTATTATAGTAGCGCTCAGGTCCGGTCGGCAGATTAGGGGTTAATAAGTGTAGGCAGGTGGAGGCGACGTTGTGGGGAGCAGATTAGGGGTTAATAAATATAATATAGGGGTCGGCGGTGTTAGGGGCAGCAGATTAGGGGTACATAGGGATAATGTAAGTAGCGGCGGTTTACGGAGCGGCAGATTAGGGGTTAAAAAAATATGCAGGGGTCAGCGATAGCGGGGGCGGCAGAATAGGGGTTAATAAGTGTAAGGTTAGGGGTGTTTAGACTCGGGGTACATGTTAGAGTGTTAGGTGCAGACGTTGGAAGTGTTTCCGCATAGCAAACAATGGGGCTGCGTTAAGAGCTGAACGCGGCTTTTTTGCAGGTGTTAGGTTTTTTTTCAGCTCAAACAGCCCCATTGTTTCCTATGGGGGAATCGTGCACGAGCACGTTTTTGAGGCTGGCAGCGTCCGTAAGCAACTCTGGTATCGAGAGTTGAAGTTGCATTAAAAATGCTCTACGCTCCTTTTTTGGAGATTAACGCAGCCTTTATGTGGACTCTCAATACCAGGGTTATTTTTATGGTGCGGCCAGAAAAAAGCCGGCGTTAGCTACACGGGTCCTTACCGACAAAACTCTAAATCTAGCCGTTAGGTTTTATTTTTATTTCACAGGTTTGTATTTATTTTAACTAGGTAGAGTAGTTAGTAAATAGTTATTAACTCTTTACTAACTACCTAGTTAAAATAAATGCAAATTTACCTGTAAAATACAACCTAACCCGTTTTACAGTAAAACCTAACATTACACTAAAATTAAATAAATTACATTAATCAAATACAATTAACTAAATTACAAAAAACAATAAACACTAAATTACACAAAATAAAAAATAAATTATCAAATATTTAGACTAATTACTCCTAATCTAATAGCTCTATCAAAATAAAAAAGCCCCCCAAAATAATAAAACCCCTAGCCTAAACTAAACTGGCAATAGCCCTTAAAAGGGCCTTTTACGGGGCATTGCCCCAAAGATATCAGCTCTTTTACCTGACAAATAAAAATACAAACATCCACCCAACAGTAAAACACACCACCCACACAACCAACCCCCCCAAATAAAATTCTATCTAAAAAACCTAAGGTACCCATTGCCCTGAAAAGGACATTTGGATGGGCATTGCCCTTAAAAGGGCATTCAGCTCTTTTACTGCCCAAACCCTAAGCTAAAAATAAAGGGAGTGCTTGAAGCTGTAAAACGAGGGGAGAGTCTTATGGAGCGAGGCAGGGAATTCCACAAGATGGGGGCCAGTCTGGAGAAGTCCTGTAAACGGGAATGTGAGGAAGTAACAAGAGGAGGAGGAGATCCTGAGCTTATCGAAGGGGACGGGAGGGAGAGTATCTAGAGACAAGTTCTGAGATGTAGGGGGGAGCAGTGCAGTTGCGACTTCTATGGGGGACTAAGTTATCATGCTCGTGATATTGTAAGTTCGGCTTTTTATGCGTGTCAACTTAGTGCAAGTGAGATAACTTTTTACTTTGAGCTTGTAATACCTGCGCAACCTGACACACGCAAAAAGTTTACTTCTAGTGCAATAAGCAATAAGGCGCTCCACTTGTAATCTAGCCCTATATTTGTTATTATCACCCCATTCCAACACAAAATACTGTACTTTTAACAATAGCCTTAATTAATGTAGACAATTGATTTTAAACACTGCAGCTGGTGTATCTAGTCATTGTAAACACATCAAGGGAAACTAATTTTACAGTAAACTGTCCCTTTAAGAACATATAAAAAATGGAAATAGTGTGTTTTGTCTATGTACAAAAGCAAAGTTCTTGAAGTGTGAGAATAAAAGTCAGTTTTGTGGTTTATGATGTCCCGTATGAGCAGTCACCATGACTTTACCAGGGCTTTTTTCTTTGCTTAATATTTCCAGTGTTAATGTAATTGTAATGCGAGTGTGAGTTTCCACTTTGCACTCCTCATTGAAAACACAGGAAACATGAGTTACCACAATTTTGCGCAAGTATGTTTGCCCTATTTTTTTCATGTGCCACTTGTAATATGAGCTCTAGCGGTAAAAATATCACAACCTCATGTCTTCCTGTGACGATTGTGCTCCAACATCTTGGGGCATATTCCTTGGAAAATTAGCTAATTCCAGTGACAGGGACATAAAATGGTACTGTTAGTATTTCCTATTTAGTAGTGTGGCTAATCCTAAAAGTTATTTTTGATTTTGGTGATACTTCAGAAGACGTTGAAAACCTGACTATATCAAATGCAGAAACAAAACTTATTAAATAAACTTTTCAAATCTCATTCCTGTATACCAGCTATAAATCATGTTTTTTTTACAGAAAGCCTTGATGTACTGAGATCTTAGGAAACTCTTGTCCATTATACTCAAATTCCAGAACAAGATCTTGTTTTCTATTACCTTTAAACCCTACTGTAATGGCCGTCAAATAGATTACATTTCACTGACCTTGAGAAGCAGTATACTCTTTATCTTTTAAATAATAGATTTAAACATGTTTTACTATCGTCTTTTTCTTGAGAAGTGTCCTCTCTAATCTGTAGTATAATTTCTGACCAAAATCTCATGTCTTTTAAAATGTACATCAACTATCTCTCTTAACCTTCCTATATTCTTGATGTAAAAAACATTAAATCTTCTGGTTGTTAATGCAATATTATAGTTGTAAAAATAATGCTTGATTTAGAATAATATATGATAAAATAACTCACCAACAAAGAACAAGATTATGAGTGGCCTGCTAACAGTTGAGTGTGAGCAATATTGGGTTTATTGTGCCTGTTAGTGAGCATCGGAAGTAGCGCGCTTATTACAAGTTGAAAGTAAACGCATTTGCTCAAGAATCGGGTTAATGCGACCTCAGAGCTCTGCTTAACTGTTACACTCGAATAAAAAGTTGAACAAAATATTTAAAAAATACATTTAAAAGTACAGTTACACATTACACTCATAACACTGTCTAATAAAAATATTTAAAACAAATATCAAAAAAGTTATAAGGCCTTAAAGATTTAAGATCTCAGGTGTTAGAAAAAAAAAGATATATTGTACCAAAGTACCATCAGAAATGTGTATTTATGAATAAATAGAACATGTTCTTCTATGTGCAGAACATTAGAATGTGAAATATTCATATTTTCATGTTGGGTTAGTGCACATGAGAATATACAATTGTTTTGTGTGTGAGTGGAGTGTTTAGTCTCCACTTGTTTTTCTCTATTGACGTCTATGGGGGAATAGATTGTCGCGCACGTGATATTGTAAGTTCGGCTTTTTACGCATGTCGGGTTAGCGCGAACATGATAACTCTTTACTTTCAGCTTGAAATACCACGCTCCATTTGTAATCTAGCCCTATATGTTATATCACCCCATCCCAACACAAAATACTGTACTTTTAAAAATAGCCTTAATTAATGTAGACGATTGTATATTAAAAGGACAGTGCAATTTTTTTTCTCCCCTTTAATAGATTTTAAACTCTCCTGCTGGTATATCTAGTCATTGTAAACACATCAAGGGAAACTAATTTTACAGTGCACTGTCCCTTTAAGAACATATAAAAATGGCATTAGTGTGTTTTGTGTATGCACAAAAGCAAAGTTCTTGAAGTGTGAGAAAATACTGAACACAGGTCAGTTGTGTAGTTTATGATGTCCTGTATGAGCAGTCACCATGACTTTACCAGGGCTTTTTGCTTTGCTTAATATTTCCAGTGTTAATGTACTTGTAATCCGAGTGTGAGTTTCCACTTTGCACTCGTCATTGAAAGCATAGGAAACATTAGTTACCACGAGTTTGCGCAAGCAAGGTCGCCATGTTTTTTTCATGCACCACTTGTAATATGGGCTCTAGCAGTAAAAATATCACAACCTTGCATCTTTCTGTAACGATTGTGCTCCAACATTTGACTACATATTCCTTGGAAAATTAGCTAATTCCAGTGACAGGCACATACAATGGTACTGTTAGTATTTGCTATTTAGTAGTGTGGCTAATCCAAAAAGTTATTTTTGAATTTTGTGATACTTCAGAAGACATTGAAAAAAACCTGACTATATCAAATGCAGAAACAAAACGTATTAATGTTTAAATATCATTCCTGTATACCAGCTATAAATCACGTTTTGTTTCAGAAAGACTTAATTTCCATTATACTCCATTATACTCAAATTCCAGAACAAGATCTTGTTTTCTATTACCTTTAAAACCTACTGTAATGGCCGTCAAATAGATTACATTTCACTGACCTTGAGAGGCAGTATCCTCTTTATCTTTTAAATAATAGATTTAAACATGTTTTACTATCATCTTTTTTTTGCGGTGTCCTCTCTAATCTGTAGTATAATTTCTGACCAAAATCTCATGTCTTTTAAAATGTACATCAACTATCTCTCTTAACCTTCCTATATTCTTGATGTAAAAAAATGAAATCTTCTTGTTGTTAATGAAATATTATAGTTGTAAAAATAATGCTTGATTTAGAATAATATATGATAAAATAACTCACCAACAAAGAGCAAGATTACGAGTGGCCTGCTAACAGTTGAGCGTGAGCAATATTGGGTTTATTGTGTCTGTTAGCGAGCATCGGAAGTAGTGTGCTTATTACAAGTTGAAAGTAAACGCATTTGCTCAAGAATCGGGTTAATGCGACCTCAGAGCTCTGCTTAACTGTTACACTCAAATAAAAAGTTGAACAAAATATATCAAAAATACATTTAAAAGTACAATTACACTCAGGGCCGGATTTCCCATTAGGCACAGTAGGCATGTGCCTACAGGCGCCTTGCAGCCTTTCAGTAATAATAAAAAAAAGGCATTAATTTTAGTAAGAATTGTGCTGCCAGGTGCTTACAGAGTCGAGTGTTTCATTGGGATTATGTTATAGCAGTTGAGGGAGCCATGAAGGAGAGAGGGGCAAATATTAAAACTAAACCCCTCCCATTTTCGCCAGGCATGTTTAGTTTCACTTTTATTTTATGTACTTCTGTTGCCTGACAAAGCCAAGCTCCATGCTGATGTGTAGCAGACACTTTTTGTTGAGAAATGAAAGCTTCAAAACAACAGATTAGGACTGTACAAGGCTTCTAATGCTGCCTAGAATGACAACATAACAAGCAGTATGTGCTGTAGGGCATTTTGATTGCCAGGGGGTTAAATTCTGCTTCCGGATGAATGTTTTTGTTCTATAAAGGCCTTGGAGGTGTGGAGGTTATGTGGGACTAGCTGCTCTGCTCTTTATTACAAGTTACCACTTGTGATTTACAGCCTTTAGGGCACTTTGACAACAAAGTTTGTAGACTGTAAGGCTGTAAAATGTGTATGTGTGTAAACCACTCACATGGCATATTTGTTTGTATGTATGTATGTATATATATATATATATATATATATATATATGTATATATATATATATATATATATATACATACATACATACATACATACACATCACATTAAAAATTGTTAATCTGTTCTTTTATCAAGTAAGTGTGGTATTTTTGTATTGTGGTAAATTGAATTTCTAATTTTAAACACATTTGTTGACCCCTGGATTACATATAATCTACAACATTCCATGTTTTCCTTTGAGAGCAACATCATATTATATTTCAGAACAAAATAAATGTAACATCTGTGTGTATTTGTACCAAAAATATCAGAGTTCACAAGATTTTTTTCATGTAGTGGAAAAAATACCTACATTTTATATTTTCTTCCACTGGCTGCACAGGTTGTTGATGAGCTTGCATGCTGCTAGTTTTAATATTGCTATTGTTAACACAAAACTGTGTTTAACTCCAACAAAATGTTAAGCACATAGTCAAAGTCATCTCCAGAAAAGTAATACACTAATGGCTTGTCAATAAACATGTCCTATGAGGACCATCTGGGTTGCACAGATGTGTATTGCTGTCTCAGAACTGACATTGACTATGTGTTTAACTCTTTTGCAGGAGGCTAACACACTTCTGTGCAAGCACTAGTGCAATAATAAAATGCCCTAGCAAACTGTCACATTGTATGTCCCTTTAAATAGGGCTTTCTATAGAATATTTTGCATTAAATGTTTAACATGATTTGTTTTTGTTATACATAATAGAAATTGTATGGCCATTTGAGTCAAGTGAATATTGATTTTTGGTGTAGCTTCCATTACAACAAATATTGCAATTGGTGTGTGTATTTGTGTATCTCCATAAAAGGGAAACTTTAATTTTACATCTAATATTTATTTTTAGTTGTCCTAAATAATGGGGAGGGGAGGGGGCGTTTCAGGTTTTTGTGCCTACAGGCACCTGAGATGTAAATCCGGCCCTGATTACACTCATAACACTGTCTAATAAAAATATTTAAAACAAATATCAAAAAAGTTATAAGGCCTTAAAGATTTAAGATCTCAGGTGTTAGAAAAAAAAAGATATATATATATATATAAGTACCATCAGAAATGTGTATTTATGAATAAATAGAACATGTTCTTCTATGTGCAGAACATTAGAATGTGAAATATTGATATTTACATGAGAATATACAATTGTTTTGTGTGTGAGTGGAGTGTTTAGTTTCTACTTGTTTTTCTCCATTGACGTCTATGGGGGAATAGGTTGTCGCGCACGTGATATTGTAAGTTCGGCTTTTTACGCATGTCGGGTTAGCGCGAGCGTGATAACTCTTTACTTTCAGCTTGTAATACCAGCGCAACCTGACACATGCAAAACGTTTACTTCTAGTGCAATTAGCAATATGGCGCTCCATATGTAATCTAGCCCTATATGTTATATCACCCCATCCCAACACAAAATACTGTACTTTTAAAAATAGCCTTAATTAATGTAGACGATTGTATATTAAAAGGACAGTGCATTTTTTTTTCTCCCCTTTAATAGATTTTAAACTCTCCTGCTGGTATATCTAGTCATTGTAAACACATCAAGGGAAACTAATTTTACAGTGCACTGTCCCTTTAAGAACATATAAAAATGGCATTAGTGTGTTTTGTGTATGCACAAAAGCAAAGTTCTTGAAGTGTGAGAAAAAACTGAAAACAGGTCAGTTGTGTAGTTTATGATGTCCTGTATGAGCAGTCACCATGACTTTACCAGGGCTTTTTGCTTGGCTTAATATTTCCAGTGTTAATGTACTTGTAATCCGAGTGTGAGTTTCCACTTTGCACTCGTCATTGAAAGCATAGGAAACATTAGTTACCACGAGTTTGCGCAAGCAAGGTCGCCATGTTTTTTTCATGCACCACTTGTAATATGGGCTCTAGCGGTAAAAATATCCTTGCATCTTTCTGTGACGATTGAGCTCCAACATTTGACTACATATTCCTTGGAAAATTAGCTAATTCCAGTGACAGGCACATACAATGATACTGTTAGTATTTGCTATTTAGTAGTGTGGCTAATCCAAAAAGTTATTTTTGAATTTTGTGATACTTCAGAAGACGTTGAAAAACCTGACTATATCAAATGCAGAAACAAAACTTATTAATGTTTCAATATCATTCCTGTATACCAGCTATAAATCACGTTTTGTTTCAGAAAGCCTTGATTTCCATTATACTCCATTATACTCAAATTCCAGAACAAGATCTTGTGTTCTATTACCTTTAAAACCTACTGTAATGCCCGCCAAATAGATTACATTTCACTGACCTTGAGAAGCAGTATCCTCTTTATCTTTTAAATAATAGATTTAAACATGTTTTACTATCGTCTTTTTCTTGAGAAGTGTCCTCTCTAATCTGTAGTATAATTTCTGACCAAAATCTCATGTCTTTTAAAATGTACATCAACTATCTCTCTTAACCTTCCTATATTCTTGATGTAAAAAACATGACATCTTCTAGTTGTTAATGAAATATTATAGTTGTTAAAATAATGCTTGATTTAGAATAATATATGATAAAATAACTCACCAACAAAGAGCAAGATTACGAGTGGCGTGCTAGCAGTTGAGCGTGAGCAATATTGGGTTTATTGTGCTTGTTTGAGAGCATCGGAAGTAGCACGCTTCAGGAGCTACAACTCTCAACTGTAACATAACAGCTAAGAGCTGGAGCTCCTGAAGCTTCAGGCATCTGCCACATATGGAGCCGGAGCGCAATCGGTGCACCGCCTCCATGAGGCCAGATGCCTGATCGTTACAGATAGTGACACTGTGCGTGTCACTGTCTGTAATGATCTTCTGCTAGTGGAGGTATGGGAGGTGTGGGCAAACTGACCTGGTATCTAATCCGTTAATGGGGCGTGGCCGACCGGGTGTGAAGGGGCGGGGCCGGCTGGGCTTGAAGGGGTGGGTCCAACCGGGTATGAAGGGGTGGTGCGTTACGAGGTGGAGTAGGCGGAGCCGGGTGTGATGGAGGCAGAGCCGGGCGTGGCAGGCAGGGCCAGGCGGGAGCGGCCGTGGCTGTCTGCGTGAGAGCACACAAGAGGGGTGAGAGAGAGCAAAAGAGCAGGGAGATAGAGAAGGGTGAGAGAGAGAAAAAAGAGGGGGGGAGAGAGCAAAAGAGATGGGTGAGAGAGAGCAAAAGAGAGGGGTGAGAGAGAGCAAAAGAGAGGGGAGAGAGCAAAAGATAGGGGGAGAGAGGGGTAGACAGAGAGAGCTAAAGAGAGGGGGAGACAGAGAGAGCAAAGAAGAGGGGAGACAGAGAGAGCAAAAGAGATGGGGAGACAGAGAGAGCCAAAGAGAGGTGGGAGAGAGAGAGCAAAAGAGAGGGGAGAGAGAGCAAAAGAGAGGGGGTGAGAGAGAGAGAGAGAGAGAGAGAGAGAGAGAGAGAGAGAGAGAGAGAGAGAGAGAGAGAGAGAGAAAGAGAGAGACCAAAAGAGAGGGGTGAGAGAGCAAAAGAGAGGGGGGAGAGAGCAAAAGAGAGGGAGGGGAGAGAGAGCAAAAGAGAGGGAGAGGAGAGAGAGCGCAAAAGAGAGGGGGGAGAGAGAGCAAAAGAAAGGGGGGAGAGAGAGAGCAAAAGAGAGGGGCAGAGAGTGCAAAAGAGAGGGGCGAGAGAGAGTGCAAAAGAGAGGGGCAGAGAGAGAGCGCATAAGAGGGGGACAGAGAGGGCGCAAAAGAGTGGGGGAGAGCGCAAAAGAGGGGGAGAGAGAGCAAAAGAGTGTGGGAGAGAGAGAACAAAAGAGAGGGGGGAGAGAGAGCAAAAGAGAGGGGGGAGAGAGAGCAAAAGAGACGGTGAGAGAGAGCAAAATAGAAGGTGAGAGCGAGAGAGTGCAAAAGAGAGGGGGGAGTGAGAGAGCAAAAGAGAGGGGAGAGAGTGCAAAATAGAGGGATGGAGAGAGCAAAATATAGGGGGAGAGAGAACAAAAGAGAGGGGGGAGAGAGAGCAAAAGAGAAGGGTAGAGAGAGCAAAAAAGAGGGGGTGAGAGAGAGTGAGCAAAAGAGAGGGTGAGAGAGAGCGCAAAAGAGAGGGAGAGAGCGAGCAATAGAGAGGGGAAGAGAGAGCAAAAGAGAGGGGGAGAGACAGAGCAAAAGAGATGGGGGAGAGAGCAAAAGAGAGGTGGGAGAGCAATAGTGAGGGAAGAGAGCGTAAAAGAGAGGGGGGAGAGAGAGAGCAAAATAGAGGGGGGGAGAGCAAAAGAGAAGGGGGAGAGAGAGCAAAAGAGAAGGAGAGAGAGAGCAAAAGAGAGGGGTGAGAGAGCAGAAGAGAGGGGGAAGAGAGAGAGCAAGAGAGGGGTGAAAGAGCAAAAGAGAGGGGGGGAGAGAGAGAGCAAAAGAGAGGGGGGGGAGAGAGAGAAAGCGCAAAAGAGAGGGGGGAGGGGAGAGAGAGCAAAAGAGAGGGGATGAGAGAGAGAGAGATAAAGAGCAATAGAGAGGGGGGAGAGCAAAAGAGAGGGAGGAGAGAGAGCAAAAGAAAGGAGGAGAGAGAGAGCAAAAGAGAGGGGAATAGAGGGCAAAAGAGGGGAGAGAAATCAAAAGAGGGGGAAGAGATCAAAAGAGGGGGGAGAGAGAGCAAGAGAGGAGGGAAAGAGAGCAATGGAGAGGGGGGAGAGAGAGCAAAAGAGAGGGGGGAGAGAGAGCAAAAGGGGTGGTGAAAGAATCCACTTCTTTCACCCCCCTGCCATTTTCGGAATCTGAAAATGGCAGGGTGGTTCCGTCACCACAATAGATTGCCTTCCAAAAATGGCAGGGTGGTTCAGTGGTTCTGTCACCACAATAGAGAATCCCACTAGTATATATATATATATATATATATATATATATATATATATATATATATATATATATATATATATATATGTGTGTGTGTGTGTGTGTATGGGAAGTAGATTACAACTGCAACTAGTGTAGTTGTAAGCTTTCTGGTATAGGGTGCACAAAACTTCAATTCAATCTATAATAGAATGTATGGTACACAATCTTTTTTAAAAAATAAGTGATTAGGAAATGAAGTATATCATGAATATAAATTCAAAATTCACGTATAAATAAAGACATACATATATACACATATACACGTATCTTTGAAAGAATAATGCCACCTAATATCACCTAATATGAGAGCATATATGAATAAATATTTTTAAATGTCTTTATAAAAACCTATACACATACACAAATATGCATATATATATATATATATATATATATATATATTTATATATTTGGGGGGACAGTGCAGTGGCTGCTATGAATGGACCTTCCAGTGAGCGGGAGAACCCTTTCTTGGTAATCCCTTAAATAAAATATTAGAAAGAAGGGTGCTGGAAGGAATTCAGCACCAATTGGTAGGCCCTCCAAAAGAGTGTTGATATATCTTAGAAATAATTATGAATCCATAAACATTGAGTGTGATGATATAAAATTAATAGAAAGTGAGGGTAATAAAGATAATTTTAAGTGAAACTTTATCTTATTTCTAAAGGAAACATAAAAATAGGAAACATAAAAATAATAGTCCCAAATTGCAGAATGAAAAGATGATTCCCAGAGAACAAGTTTAGGAGTTTCCGAGAAGTTAGTATCCACAAGAGGCTTGTATATTGTACTTACTAGACAGTCCCCCAATCATATGAGGTAAGTGTGAAGCGTGGTCTAGCAGATTTCCAGCAAATGATGTGAAGACTACGTAGTCAAATGGTGTTTGAAACTTCGCCCCCACTGTCTCTGGAAAGTTGTCCACCAAATTCTGGTATGTAACTTGTCACCCCTTAGCAGATTGCCATAGATCATCTGGGTTTAGTGAGAGATATTTGGAACCGTTACATCAGCTGGATTATTCCCTTTTCATTGCTTCACTTTTGACTTTCTTGGATTACAATAAACATTTTTCTTTCATTACTTCAGAAGTGTTATGTAGTCAAATAGTACAGCAGATTGCATGGATGTGAGGGCCTACCAATTGGCGCTGAATTCCTTCCAGCACCCTTCTTTCTAATATACAAGCCTCTGGACCTGTCTAGATTTGTTCATGAACTACACAATGAGTTATTTTTTCTATATTTAAGAATAAATAGAATATATTCTTCATGTGAAGAACATTAGAAAGTAAAATATTATTTTAGGTCAGCCTAGTGTATTTGGGAAAATGCAATCAGGTTTGCACACAAGTAGGGCGTTAGGTCTTTTTCCACCTTTTGTGCTCCACTGAAGGCTACAGGAGAATACTTTAACATAAAACTTGATTTGAAGATTATGTTAAAAACTCCACACACACAGACACTCAAAATCACTCTATCTCTCAGTTTTGCTCTCTTCCTCAGCTAATAGGAGGCTAGATTACGAGTGGGGCACTAGCTGTTGCGTGCAAGTGAGAAGAGCTTTATCGTGGCTCTTTATCGTGTCCGAAGTAGTGCACGTATTACAAGTTGAAAGTAAATGCATTCACTAACGCGCAATTGAATTTAATGCGCATTTGATTGCGTGACTTTAGAGCTCTGGTTAACTGTTTCTTTCGACTTAAAAGTTGCACAAAACACATTAAAATATATTTAAAAGTATAGTTACACTCATAACAACACTATTTAAATAAATGCAATAAAACATTATAAGGGCTCAAAGATATGAGGTCTCAGGTGTCACGCAAAGGGCTTTAATGTATAGATACATACATATAAGTCTAAATATCTATATATATGTATACATGTGCATATGTGTGTACATATGCAATTATGTATCTATATGTATATATATATATATATATATATATATATATATATATATATATATATTTATATTTAAAGACATATATTCACATATAAACACATACATACATATGTATACATACAGTATATAGACATATATATAAGTGTATTAGAGCCCTTTACAGTCAAGTAGCTGAGAACATGAACAAGCATATTTATGCAATATTCATTAAGCCTTTTAACTATGTATAGTCTCTAAATATTTGTCAGAAATCTCAACTACTGTGCTAGTTGCCACTCAGTCTCACAGATAACGAACCCAAAAAGTTGTTAAACTAAGGTTCTGTTCAGTTCATAGACTGAGGGTAACACTATCGATTCCGTGAGGGAATGTGTAACCAACCATAGCTTATACTAGGGTGTATGCTAGTGATTACTCTAGGTGGTTGAGAGAGGTTATGATTCAACCTAAATATAAAGATACTCCAAAGACTGTGGGGTCAATTTATTCAAGCTCCATACGGAGCTTGATGCCCCATGTTTCTGGCAACCCTTCAGACTCGCCGGAAACAGAGTTATGAAGCAGCGGTCTAAAGACCACTGCTCCATAACTTGTCCATCTGCTCTGAGGCGGCGGACAGAAATCAACCCAATCGAATACGATCGGGTTGATTGACAGCCTCTGCTAGCAGGCGATTGGCCCGAATCTGCAGGGTGCAGCATTGCATCAGCAGTTAACAAGAACTGCTGGTGCAATGATAAATGCTGACAACGCTGCTTTTTTCCTAACGCTGGTATTACGAGTCTTGCAGGTACAGGTGTACCGCTCACTTTTTTGGTCAGACTCAAAAATACCGCAAATCCACTTATGTCAATTGCGTATCCTAAATTTTCAATGGGACTTGCATAGCGCCAGTATTACGAGTCTTCCAAAAAGTGAGCGGTACAGCCTCTCCTGTCAAGACTGATACCGCATTTAAAAGTAAGTAGTTAAGAGTTTTATGGGCTAATGCCGTAGTATAAAACTCTTAACTAAAGTGCTAAAAAGTACACTAACACCCATAAACTACCTATTAACCCCTAAACCAAGCCCCCCCCCACATTGCAAACACTAAAATAAAAATTTTAACCCCTAAACTGCCGAACCGGACATTGCCGCCACTATAATAAATATATTAACCCCTAAACCGCCGCCATCCCGCATCGCAAACACTAGTTAAATTTTATTAACCCCTAATCTGCCGTCCCTAACATCGCCGACAAATACCTACATTTATTAACCCCTAATCTGCCGCCCACAATGTCGCCGCAACTATATTAAATGTATTAACCCCAAAATCTAAGTCTAACCCTAACCCCCCTAACTTAAATATAATTTAAATAAATCTAAATAAAATTACTACAATTCACTAAATAATTCCTATTTAAAACTAAATACTTACCGATAAAATAAACCATAAGCTAGCTACAATATAACTAATAGTTACATTGTAGCTAGTTTAGGTTTTTTTTTTTATTTTACAGGCAACTTTGTATTTATTTTAAGGGCTCCATTTATCAGTCATTTGGGGAATTCTCCTTTCTGTTCTCCTATCAGTTCTCCACAGCACTCCTTAGGAGAGGCGCACATGTGCACCCATATTTATTATTATATTAGTATCTTCTCCTTATTTATCACTAAAAATAAGCAACTATTCTCCATGTCAATCATATATAAACCAATAGAAATCTTTATACAGCCTTCCTAGTAGCTTTGTTAACACCCCGCTTCAGCAAACTTTCATATAAGAAAATAGATCTACATTTTAATTGTTTTAGTCCTTCAATTTTAGCGCTTTCTTATATCTTATTTTTATGCCCCAATAGCAATCATTTTTGTGCTCTGTTATATATTATTTTGGTGCTCGTTTATATATATTTTTTTTACTCCATCATAAATTATTATTGCGCTGCAATAACTATTATTTATTGTGCTTTGTTATAGATAATTTTTGCACCTTGTAGAGCCCTTTTTTTGTGTGTAACTGCTTCTACAACTGGTAGAGAATAGATTTCTAATGCTGTTCTCCACTTTAGCTATGGAGAACTTTAAGATAGGAACTTGCAGAAGAACTTTCAGCCCTCCACAGGAGAATATAAATGATAAATTTGTAACTAGGAGAATTATGAGGATAACTATATGAAATACGACTAAAAAAATCTAATTTAACCCTTTTTTTGGAGAACATGTTCTCCAAGGAGAGTTAGAACAGAGTAGCAGAAATTTACAGTCGAACTTGCCCAATTTTAGGAGTATTTTTGAATGATAAATAAGAGAATTATTTCTTATGAGAACTTTTAGGAGAACATATAGGAGAATTAGAATGATAAATAGAGCCCTATCTAGGTACAATAGTTATTAAATAGTTATTAACTATTTAATAGCTACCTAGTTAAAATAAATTCAAATTTACCAGTAAAATAAATCCTAACCTAAGTTACAATTACACCTAACACTACGCTATAATTAAATTAATTACCTAAATTAAATACAATAAAATACAATTTAAATAAATTATCTAAAGTACGAAGAAACCCCCCCCACTAAATTACAGAAAATAATAAAATAATTACAAGTTTTTTAAACTAATCACACCTAATCTAATCCCCCTAATAAAATAAAAAAGCCCCCCAAAATAATAAAAAGCCCTACCCTACACTAAATTACAAATAGCCCTTAAAAGGGCCTTTTGCTGGGCATTGCCCCAAAGTAATCAGCTCTTTTACCTGTAAAAAAAAAGTACAATACCCCCAACATTAAACCCACCACCCACACACCCAACCCTACTCTAAAACCCAGCCAATACCCCCTTAATAAAACCTAACACTAACCCCTTGAAGATCACCCTACCTTGAAAAGTCTTCATCCACCCGGGCCAAAGTCCTCAACGAAGCTGGGTGAAGTGGTCCTCCAGACGGGCAGAAGTCTTTATCCAGGCGGCATCTTCTATCTTTATCCATCAGGCGCGGAGTGGCTCCATCTTCAAGACATCCAACGTGGAGCATCCTCTTCAAACAAAAGTCCAACTGAAGAATAAAGGTTCCTTTAAATGACGTCATCCAAGATGGCGTCCCTTGAATTCCGATTGGCTGATAGAATTCTATCAGCCAATCGGAATTAAGGTAGAAAAAATCCTATTGGCTGATGTAATCAGCCAATAGGATTGAGCTCGCATTCTATTGGCTGATCCAATCAGTCAATAGAATGCCAGCTCAATCCTATTGGCTGATTGGATCAGCCAATAGGATTGCACTTCTACCTTTTTTCTACCTTAATTCCGATTGGCTGATAGAATTCTATCAGCCAATCGGAATTCAAGGGACACCATCTTGGATGACGTCATTTAAAGGAACCTTCATTCTTCAGTTGGACGTCGTTTGAAGAGGATGCTCCGTGTCGGATGTCTTGAAGATGGAGCCACTCCCCGCCGGATGGATGAAGATAGAAGATGCCGCCTGGATGAAGACTTCTGCCCGTCTGGAGGACCACTTCGCCCGGCTTCATTGAGGACTTTGGCCCAGTTGGGTGAAGACATCTCAAGGTAGGGTGATCTTCAAAGGGTTAGTGTTAGGTTTTATTAAGGGGGTATTAGGTGGGTTTTAGAGTAGGGTTGGGTGTGTGGGTGGTGGATTTTAATGTTGGGGGGGTATTGTACTTTTTTTTACAGGTAAAAGTGCTGATTACTTTGGGGCAATGCCCCGCAAAAGGCCCTTTTAAGGGCTATTTGTAATTTAGTATAGGGTAAGGCTTTTTATTATTTTGGGGGGCTTTTTTATTTTATTAGGGGGATTAGATTAGGTGTAATTAGTTTAAAAAACGTGTAATTATTTTATTATTTTCTGTAATTTAGTGTTTTTTTTCCGTACTTTAGATAATTTATTTAAATTGTATTTAATTGTATTTAGTTTAGGTAATTAATTTAATTATAGTGTAGTGTTAGGTGTAATTGTAACTTAGGTTAGGATTTATTTTACAGGTAAATTTGAATTTATTTTAACTAGGTAGCTATTAAATAGTTAATAACTATTTAGTAACTATTCTACCTAGTTAAAATAAATACAATGTTGCCTGTAAAATAAAAATAAAACCTAAGATAGATACAATGTAACTATTAGTTATATTGTAGCTATCTTAGGGTTTATTTTATAGGTAAGTATTTAGTTTTAAATTGGAATTATTTAGTTAATGATAGTAATATTTATTTAGATTTATTTAAATTATATTTAAGTTTGTAGGTGTCGGTGATGTTGGGGGCAGCAGATTAGGGGTTAATAAGTATAATGTAGGTGGCGACGGTGTCCGGAGCATCATATTAGGGATTATTAATATAATGCAGGTGTCGGCGATGTCGGGGCCGGCGGATTATGGGTTAATAAGTGTAATATTAATTATTAATTATTGATTCCTATGGGGAAATCGCGCACGAGCACGTTTTGCCAGCTCACCGCTACCGTAAGCAGCGCTGGTATTGTGGTGAGATGTGGAGCTACATTTTGCTCTCCGCTCACTTTTCTGCGGCTAACGCCGGGTTTCTAAAAACCCGTAATATCAGCGTTGTCTGTAGGTGAGCGATGAGGGAAAACTGCTCGTTAGCACCGCACACCATTAAGGACAAAACTCGTAATCTAGGTGAAAGGTAGTTGGAAGGAGGAGCCTTAAATAGTGTTAAGAGGAGGAGGTGGCAGTATGATGAGTTAAAGGGACAGTATTAAAAAATACTTGACAGATTGCCCTCCCCATGGAGCTGCTCTGCAGATCATGGCTTAGGTCAGTCAGGGTTTCTTTGATGAAATAGAGACACCAGACGGGGGGGGGGGGGGGGAGACAAATTGGTAGCAGGCTTTTAGGAGTCCTCATCGGAACCATAGCCCTTCCAACTGACTAAATACTGCAAGACATTGAGGTGGTAACTGGAGTTCATGACAGACTAAGCTTCATACTCAACTTCAGCACTAACGGACACAGGCTCAACAGGTGGAGTGGCGACAGTCCTGAGAGGTGCATAAGGCTTAAGGAGCGACAGTCTTGTTCTGTGGAACAATAACAATGGAGATATTGTTCGAGACATTGGTTTGTGCATTCCGTTTGTCAATTCATTTGCGGATGGTAAGCAGAACTCAACCTTCTCTCGATTTGAAGAGATTTACAGAGCTGGGTCCAGAACTTAAAAGGTGAACTGACTACCTCTATCTGAGGTAATGGTGATTGGAAGTCTGTGTATCTTGACAATGTGTTTTAAAAATAACATAGCAGTTTCTGAAGTGGTGGGTAAATAATGACAGGGAATGAAATGTGCCATTTTAGTGAATAAATCCACTACTACCATTATTGTGTTGTAGTTGAATGAAGTGGGTAATTGTACTATAAAATTAATGGCAATGTATCTCCATGGTCTGTCAGGAATCGGGGGAGACACAAGTAGACCATTTGGTTTGGTTTTCTGATTTTTACATTTAGTACACCATTATTTTCCGGCACTGCCTTAACCCTCTTGGGCATGGAGTTCACCAGAGCTACACAGGTTGCCACTGGAGTCCTCTTCCACTTCTCCATGACGACATCACGGAGCTGGTGGATGTTAGAGACCTTGCACTCCCCCACCTTCCATTTGAGGATGCCCCACAGATGCTCAATAGGGTTTAGGTCTAGAGACATGCTTGGCCAACCCATCACCTTTACCCTCAGCTTCTTTAGCAAGGCGGTGGTCATCTTGGAGGTGTGTTTGGGGTCGTTATCAAGTTGGAATACTGCCCTGTGGCCCAGTCCCCGAAGGGAGGAGATCATGTGCTGCTTCAGTATGTCACAGTACATGTTGGCATTCATTTTTCCCTCAATGAACTGTAGCTCCCCATTGCTGGCAGCACTCATGCAGGCCCAGAGCATCACACTCCCACCACAATGCTTGACTGTAGACAAGACACACTTGTCTTTGTACTCCTCACCTGGTTGGCACCACACACGCTTTGCACAATCTGAACCAAATTGTAATGCTTGTGGGATATTCCTCTATCAGACCAAACTTGGCCAGTAGTCTTCTTATCTCAGCATTATGTGGAATGATAGGGAATATCCCAGAACAGAGAGAGTTTGTAAAATTAGGTAAGCAGTACTCACAGTAGGCAGGGTTGTCCTTAGCGACAACAGGAAGGCAATCCAGCAGTATAGCAGTTCAGGGGTAAACCAATAGAAGGACCAGGAACAGGTAGAAGTCAGCAACAAAAGGGAATCCAGCAGTATAACAGTTCAGGGGTAAACCAATAGAATGGTCGGACAGACAAAGGTCACCAACAGTATAGCAATCTAGTAGTTATGGGGTTAAGCAGGCAGAATGGTCAGACAAGCAGAGTTCATCAACAGTATAGTAATCCAGTAGTTCAGGGGTTAAGCAGGCAGAATGGTCAGACAAACTGAGTTTATCAACAATATAGCAATCCAGTAGTACAGGGGTTAAGCAGGCAGAATGGTTAGACAGGCAGAGTTCAGCAACAGCATACCAATACAACAGTTCAGGGGTTAAGCAGACAGAATGGTCAGACAAGCAGAGTTCAGCAACTGCGTACCAATACAATACAATACAAGCAGAGTTCAATAACGCAACAGCAATCCAGCATACAGAAATACAGCACCCAGGAGCACACAAATTAACACCTATACTTGGGCAGAGGTAGTTAGTAAATGAGAGACTTACAAAGCCATAGGATTTGCGCCACAGCTCCAGATCTGGCATCAGGAAGGAGGAGATGTGCGACAATGACGTCATCATCACACGCTCAGAGGAACTGCCGCATACCTGGCAACAGCCAGAGCGTCCCTGGCAACAGCCAGAGCAATGTGGCATGACACAAATAAGTTTATCTTGGTCTCATTGGACCACAGGGCATGGTTCCAGTAATCCATGTCCTTAGTCTGCTTGTCTTCAGCAAACTGTTTGCGTTCTTTATTGTGCCTCATCTTTAGAAGAGGCTTCCTTCTGGGATTACAGCCATGCAGACCAATTTGATGCAGTGTGCAGCGTATTGTCTGGGCACTGACAGGCTGACCCCCCCCCCACCCCTTCAACTTCTGCAGCAATGCTGGCAGCACTCAAACGTATATTTCCCAAAGACAACCTCTAGATATGACGCTGAGCACATGCACTCAACTTCTTAGGTCGACCATGGCGAGGCCTGTTCTGAGTGGAGCCTGTCCTGTGAAACCACTGTATGGTCTTGCCCACCGTGCAGCAGCTCAGTTTCAGGATCTTGGCAATCTTCTTATAGCCTAGGCTATCTTTATGTAGAGCAACAATTCTTTTTTTCAGTTCCTCAGAGGGTTCTTTGCCATGAGGTGCCATGTTAAACTTCCGGTGACCAGTATGAGAGAGTGTGAGAGCGATAACACCAAATTTAACCACACCTGCTCCCCATTCACACCTGAGACCTTGTAACACTAACGAGTCACATGACACCGGGGAGGGAAAATGGCTAATTGGGCCCAATTTGGACATTTCCACTTAGGGGTGTACTCACTTTTGTTGCCAACGGTTTAGACATTAATGGCTCTGTGTTGAGTTATTTTGAGGGGACAGCAAATTTACACTGTTATACAGGCTTAATACTCACTACTTTACATTGTAGCAAAGTGTTATTTCTTCAGTGTAGTCACATGGAAAGAAAGAATAAAATATTATTTTTGTGATATATATATATATATATATATATATATATATATATATATATATATATATATATATATATATATATATATATATATATATATAATTAGAACTCATTCTTCAATGTGAAAAACACTGGAATGTGAAATATTCATATTTCATGTTGGTTAAGTGCACTTGATAAAATGCGATCAGGTTTGCACGCAAGTAAGGGTGTTCGTTTTTTTCAGTTTTTTTCTTGCTCCATTGAAGTCTATGGGGTAATACGTTAACTCAGTCATGATAAACTGTATGAAAACAAACATGAATTGGTTATATTAATGGTTCATTATCATAAATGATTATACTGCTAGAGAGAGACAGTGCATAGCTAGACAAGTAAAACTTTTGTCCGAGAACAGAGCTAAAATACAGTATGTGAAACAATTCTGCTGAAAGCAAAGAATAACACGTTTTAATATTAATTTAAGCTTCAACTAATTAGTTATTTGCGTGTGGAATTATGAACGTTTTCTATCCCTTACAGATGGTGTGGATGGTGCTCTTTTTATCTTGTAAAGAAGTAAAACAATGATTTCATACCTTTTTACCAGAAACGTTTCTTTGGAATTAATAAAGTTTTGGTACTAATGTCTATGTATGAAGTATTTATCTAAAGCATTGGATACAGTGGTTATATACAAAGTGGCTACTAATTTAAATTCATCTATAACCAGTTCCATAAGAATACTGTGAATTTGGTACACAGGACATTGAGCATTCCTCACCATACATCAAAGCCCCTCTTTACACTGCTCTTCCCTTTATAATGTTTTCTAAAAACCATCAGGTAAGAGCCTGGTGCCTTGGAAAAGGGGGTTAGAGCACAGTGGAATTTTTTTGGGGTGCTGGTGGGTGCTATGCACCATCAAATACACTTGTAGCAGCCCTGTTCAGCTGCAAAGGGCTCCATTTATTATGTTCACCACCTTTGTTAGCACCCCCAATAAGCCCTCACAAAATATTAATTCTGTAATCCCCACTGATAGAGCCATTCTGTTGACTAGTCTCTTGTTTTAAAACTGCTATATACCAGAAAATGTATGCAAGCCAAGATCCTTGTTGACCCTTGTGAAGCCCCAATAAAATGTGGTGATTTGTGAATGAAATGAAAAAATAACTCAGGAATTAGGTGTAAGTTTTTAAAACTGGAATGTTATTACATTTTTGTATAAAATAGTTTTCTTGTATTCATAGAAAGTAAAAAACCTACAAAATATATGATCAGTTTATAAATTAAACATCTGTATCAAAGCCAAATATGAGTCACCTAGTGTTGCTATAGAAAACCTAGAAAAAATACATTCAATTGTTGCAGTCCTTTCTAACATTACTGTTGGAGGTGTAAAAAAGCTCCTATCATGGAAGTGTCATAGGCATCCACTAAACTACCAAGTGCTACCTACTTTCCTATGAAAATCTTTATTTCTAAAATAATAAACCATTTTCTACCACTGTTCTATGACTATCTCTTTTATTCTGACAACACAAATATTTCTGTTTATGATTATCTCTACTCTTTCTGGATTCTCTGATTGTATAAATTACCATAATTGTAAAAAACTCTCTTGAAATTTGGAAAAGTCATGCTAGCCAATGTATACCTTACATACAGACTATCATTTTTTTCCATGTTTTCCTCTACAATAGAGTACCAGATTTGCATAAAGACAAATCACTTCTGATCATGTGCATGCAATTAAACATAGCTAAAAACACAAAGAACTGTATTTACTGATATACTATGTTGCAAAAAAAAAGAAACATAGCAAAGAGGAAGTTATGAAAAGATGTTTATCAAGCATCTGCACATCAATAATATTGGTTTGTTGTGACACGTGCTCTATAGTTATGTTAATAAGCTATTGTGTTGTAAACTTAACTTATTTGCATGTACAAAAATAATGAAAATATGGCACAGTTAAAAGGAATATGAAAATAAAGATTTATTAACCCTTAACTCCAGAATCTCTGCAGTACTCCTATTAACTTGAACACTAATTATTATTGTAGTATCGCCACAACCACATCATGCCCTATATACCCTATTTAACTAACCTCCAACACACATGAAAAAATTGCTGACATATGATATGAGGCTTTACTGCAAATAGCGGAATTCTATTAAATATCTTGTTTTCCGCAACATCTATCAACACAATTTGAAAGATTGGCATCTATATAGTATGCTGAACAGATCAAGCTGTATTGTGCTTGCTAGCCCTGTTTTGAAGCTGGATGTTCCATCATCACAGACCAAGCCTTCCACTATAACCTCCCCCTCAATGATCCACGTGATCCGGATGTCTGACTTCATGCTGAGATTTCTAAAAGCTGAATAAAGATATTAGCAAAGCATCTTGAAGAACTATTTGGTTGAATTGAGTATATGCAACATTATTGGTCTAGCAACTACAATAGAAACCATATAGACTTTATATGGGTTTTGCAATTATGTTTCAATGATTATTGAAGATTAGTGATGTCGCAAACTTAAAAATTTCGGTTCGCGAACGGCGGACTCGAACTTCCGGTATTGTTCGCGAACCGGCGAACCGCGCAAACCGCCATTGAATTCAATAGGCAGGCGAACTTTAAAACCTACAAGGACTCTTTCTGGCCACAATAGTGATGGAAAAGTTGTTTCAAGGGGACTAACACCGGGACTGTGGCATGCTGGAGGGGGATCCCTGGCAAAACTCCCATGGAAAATTACATAGTTTATGCAGAGTCTGCTTTTAACCCATAAAGGGCCTAAATCACCTAACATTCCCAAATTGTTTGCAATAACGTGCTTTAAAACATCAGTTATGATGTTGTATCTATCAGGTAGTGTAAGGGTTACGGCCGCTTCACAGTGACAGAGCAAACTCCAAGTGTAACACACCGCAATCAACCGCAAACAGTCCATTTGCACAACCACGAGATAGATAGATTTGATAGATAGATACATAGATTACATAGGTCAATCGATGCAATATACATATGATCGATACAATTTACATAGATCAATAGATGCAATATACATTTGATAGATATGAATTACATCGATCAATAGATGCAATATACATTTGATAGATACGAATGTTATCAAATCAAAGATGCAATATACATTTTATAGATACGAATGACATCAACCAAAATATGTAATATACATTTTATAGATACGAATTACATCGATCAATAGATGCAATCTACATTTGATAAATACGTTTGATAGTTCGATTGATTTGATAGATAAATAAATCGATTTGAAATATATATAATTTCCCTGACAGAGTATAACAATAAGACATGCGGTCTGTGACCCGTGGTGTGTTAAGTAGTACTATTTTTAGCAGTTTACTACAACCTGTTAGTACCCCTATCGGGGGAGGTCTACATGGCCTTCATTTTTGGAACCGGGAGATGGAAGAAGATGATTGTTCTGTCCTCCTACTTCAAATTTGTCAAAAACACAAGTGGCTGTCTCAAAACAGTCCGGACAGAAGATAGACAGATAGATAGGATAGATAGATATACATAGATTGATAGTTAGATAGAATCGATAGAAGAGAAATAGATAGATTTGTTAGATATATAATTACCCTGACAAAGTATAATAATTAAACATGCGGTCTTGGACCCATGGTAACTAGGTTGTGTTAAGTAGTACTATTCTTAGCACTTTCAGCCCTGTAACTCCCCCTATTGGTGGAGGTCTATATGGCGGTTATGATTACCCTGACAAAGTATAACAACAAGACACACGGTCTGGGACCCATGGTAATTTTGTTGTGTTAAGTAAAACTTTTCTTATCACTTTAATCCCTCTTACCCCCCCTTTCCTTGGAGTTCTATATGGCCTGCATGATTAGCCTGACAAAGTATAACAAGAAAACATCTGGTCTGGGACCCATGGTAACTAGGTTGTGTTTAAGTAGTACTATTCTTAGAACTGTAATCCCTGTTACTCCCTCTATCAAGGGAGGTCTATATGGCCTGCATGATTACCCTGACAAAGTATAACAACAAGACACACAGTGTTGGACCCATGGTAACTAGCTTGTGTTAATTAGTACTTTTCTTAGCACTTTAATCCCTGTTACCCCCCTATTGGGGGAGGTCTATATGGCCTGCCTGATTGTCTATATGGCCTGCCTGATTACGCTGACAAAATATAATAATAAGACATGCGGTCTGGGACCCATGTTAACTAGGTTGTGTTTTAAGTAGTACTATTCTTAGCACTTTAATCTCTGTAACTCCCCCTATTTGGGGAGGTCTATACGGCCTGGATGATTACCCATACAAAATATAATAATAAGACATCTGCTCTGGGTCTTGGACCCATGGTAACTATGTTGTGTTAAGTAGTAATGTCCTTAGCATTTTAATACCTGTTACTCACCCTATCGGTGGAGGTCTATATGGCCTGCATGATTACCCTTACAAAATATAATAACAAAACATGCGGTCTGGGACCCATGGTAACTAGGTTGTGTTAAGTATTACTCTTCTTAGCATTTTAATACCTGTTACTCACCCTATCGGTGGAGGTCTATATGGCCTGCATGATTACCCTTACAAAATATAATAACAAAACATGCGGTTTGGGACCCATGGTAACTAGGTTGTGTTAAGTATTACTCTTCTTAGCATTTTAATACCTGTTACTCACCCTATCGGTGGAGGTCTATATGGCCTGCATGATTACCCTTACAAAATATAATAACAAAACATGCGGTCTGGGACCCATGGTAACTAGGTTGTGTTAAGTATTACTCTTCTTAGCATTTTAATACCTGTTACTCACCCTATCGTGGGAGGTCTATACGGCCTGCATGATTACCCATACAAAATATAATAATAAGACATCTGCTCTGGGTCTGGGACCCATGGTAACTAGGTTGTGTTAAGTAGTACTGTTCTTAGCATTTTAATACCTGTTACACCCTGTCGGGGAAGGTCTATATGGCCTGCATGATTACCCTAACAAAATATAATAACAACACATGCGTTCTGGGACCCATGGTAACTAGGTTGTGTTAAGTAGTAATGTCCTTAGCATTTTAATACCTGTTACTCACCCTATCGGTGGAGGTCTATATGGCCTGCATGATTACCCTTACAAAATATAATAACAAGACATGCGGTCTGGGAGCCATGGTAACTAGGTTGTGTTAAGTAGTACTCTTCTTAGCATTTTAATACCTGTTACTCACCCTATCGGGGGAGGTCTATATGGCCTGCATGATTAACCAAACAAAATATAATAATAAGACATATGCTCTGGGACCCATGGTAACTTTGTGTTAAGTAGTACTGTTCTTAGTATTTCAATACCTGTTACTCACCCTATTGGTGGAGGTCTATATGGCCTGCATGGTTACCCTTACAAAATATAATAACAAAACATATGCTCTGGGACCCATGGTAACTAGGTTGTGTTAAGTAGTACTGTTCTTAGCAGTTTAATACCTGTTACAACACCGAATGGTGGCAGGTCTATCTGGCCTTCATGATTAGCCGCACCCAAACCCCAAAAAAAGCCAAGCGGTCTTGGATTAACACCCATGGCTAACTCGGTTGTTTCAAGTAGTACTATTCTTAGCACTTTCATCTCATCCCTGTTACTTCCAGGCCTCTCGGTGGTGGTCTACATGGCCATCATGATTAGCCTAACAAAATACTACAATCCAACCTTGGCTCAGTCTTCATAGGCCCTTCATTGGCTGTATTTTGGTAGTACTGTTCTTATTAGTTTAATACCTGATACAACACTGAATGGTGGCAGGTCTATCTGGCCTTCATGATTAGCCGCACCCAAACCCAAAAAAAAGCCAAGCGGTCTTGGATTAACACCCATGGCTAACTCGGTTGTTTCAAGTAGTACTATTCTTAGCACTTTCATCTCATCCCTGTTACTTCCAGGCCTCTCGGTGGTGGTCTACATGGCCATCATGATTAGCCTAACAAAATACTACAATCCAAACTTGGCTCAGTCTTCATAGGCCCTTCATTGGCTGTATTTTGGTAGTACTGTTCTTATTAGTTTAATACCTGATACAACACCGAATGGTGGCAGCTCTATATGGCCTGCATGATTAGCCGCACCCAAACCAAAAAAAAGCCAAGCGGTCTTGGATTAACACCCATGGCTAACTCGGTTGTTTCAAGTTGTACTATTCTTAGCACTTTCATCTCATTCCTGTTACTTCCAGGCCTCTCGGTGGTGGTCTACATGGCCATCATGATTAGCCTAACAAAATACTACAATCGAACCTTGGCTCAGTCTTCATAGGCCCTTCATTGGCTGTATTTTGGTAGTACTGTTCTTATTAGTTTAATACCTGATACAACACCGAATGGTGGCAGCTCTATATGGCCTGCATGATTAGCCGCACCCAAAGCCAAAAAAAAGCCAAGCGGTCTTGGACTAACACCCATGGCTAACTCGGTTGTTTCAAGTTGTACTACTCTTAGCACTTTCATCTCATCCCTGTTACTTCCAGGCCTCTCGGTGGTGGTCTACATGACCATCATGATTAGCCTAACAAAATACTACAATCCAATCTTGGCTCAGTCTTCATAGGCCCTTCATTGGCTGTATTTTGGTAGTACTGTTCTTATTAGTTTAATACCTGAAACAACACCGAATGGTGGCAGGTCTATATGGCCTGCATGATTAGCCGCACCCAAACCCAAAAAAAAGCCAAGCGGTCTTGGATTAACACCCATGGCTAACTCGGTTGTTTCAAGTTGTACTATTCTTAGCACTTTCATCTCATCCCTTACTTCCATGCCTCTCGGGGGTGGTCTAAATGGCCATCATGATTACCCTCACCAAAATATAACAACAAGACGTGCGTGCAGGGAACCATGGTAAGGTTACTTCCTTTCGCAAAATCGAGTATAACATTTGCAGGCAGAGGTTCTGTCCCTGCATTATGGCTGCACCTCTCCCTAAAAGAGGCATGCTTTACAGAGTCTGTGGGCATTTATGCAAAGAGCTGGCCTGCCTAAAAGGAACAGCAAGGCAGTACAGGTCGTTCTCCTTCAGCCGTTTTATACGCTGGCCCAAGGCCACGACCCTCAACAGCCACAACAGAATGAAACACCACATATGCCATCCTTTTGAACAATAGAGTACAGGTATGGCATTGATTTTAGTTACACGGAGATATTTATTAGGAACCGTGAAATTGAAAAAAAAAAACATGATTGGACACCCAGTACAGTACAGGTCGTTCTCCTTCGGCCTTTTTAGAAGAGGGTCCCGTACCCTCAACAAAAACATCAACAGGAAAGAGGACATATGGCATCCTTTTGAACAATAGAGTACAGGTACAGCATTGATTTTAGAAACCCAGAGATAATTTTTAGGAAACGTGAAATAGAAAAAAACATTGATTGGACAGGACACCAAGTACACTTCTTTCTCCTTCGGCCTTTTTATGAGAGGGTCTAGGACCCTCAACAGAAACAACAGCAGGAAAGAGGACATATGGCATCCTTTTGAACAATAGATTACAGGTAAGGCATTGATTTTAGAAACCCAGAGATAATTCTTTGCAACTGGGAAATAGAAAAAAACATTGATTGGACACCCAGTACACTTCTTTATCCTTAGGCCTTTTTAGAAGAGGGTCCCGGACCCTCAAACAAAACAGCAGCAGGAAAGAGGACATATGGCATCCTTTTGAACAATAGATTACAGGTAAGGCATTGATTATCGATTCCCTGAGATAATTTTTATGAACCGGGAAATAGAAAAAAAACATTGATTGGACACCCAGTACACTTCTTTATCCTTAGGCCTTTTTAAAAGAGGGTCCAGGACCCTCAACCGAAACAACAGCATAAAAGAGGACATATGGCATCCTTTTGAACAATAGATTACAGGTAAGGCATTGATTTTAGAATCCCTGAGATAATTTTATGAACAGGTAAATAGAAAAACACATTGATTGGACACCCAGTACACTTCTTTCTCCTTCGGACTTTTTAAAAGAGTGTCCATGACCCTCAAACAAAACAACAGCAGGAAAGAGGACATATGGCATCCTTTTGAACAATAGATTACAGGTAAGGCATTTATTTTAGAAAATAATCAAAGAAGAAAGGTAGGATCCAGCTTTATGCAAATAAAATCCATCTTTATTGGCAAAGTTAAAACGCCATATTTGGCTCAGTGAACAGCATACAGTGATAGCAAGCAAATCAGGTGTGTGAGCGTGACACCACGGCTTACATGTTTCGGCACTCAGCCGTAATCATAGCCATGTGTCTAATCAGGTGTCACGCTCACACACCTGATTTGCTTGCTATCACTGTATGCTGTTCACTGAGCCAAATATGGCGTTTTAACTTTGCCAATAAAGATGGATTTTATTTGCATAAAGCTGGATCCTACCTTTCTTCTTTGATTGTTTATACCTGCACCAGTTTTGGATCAGCTCAAAGCCCTTGTATATGAGAACTACCTGTTGTGAAGCCCGGGTGAAGAAAGAGCACCGCCCCCAGACCGGAGATCCCGCTACGTCACAAACGGACGCCCCAGTGCACCTGTGAACAGCCTGAAGCGCTGCTACTTATAGATCTAACCCCTATTGTAAATCATGCTTCAGTTAGTAACTCAAGTTAAATTATATTAAATTTTTTTTATTATTATTGTGCTCAGCAGAATCAAAACATACCATTATTGTATTCATATCACACGACATGTCAAAAGGCTGCATCGAAAATGGCAGTGTGCAAAGTCATAATCTTAGTGAACCTATAAGTGCATTATAACTTTAAATGTTCTAAAATAAACAAAAATACCGGAAAAAAAAACAGCAGGAAAGAGGACATATGGCATCCTTTTGAACAATAGAGTACAGGTGAGGTAAGGCATTGATTTTAGAAACCCTGAGATAATTTGTTGCAACTGGGAAATCGAAAAAAACATTGATTGGACACCCAGTACACTTCTTTATCCTTAGGCCTTTTTATAAGAGGCTCCAGGACCCTCAACAAAAACAGCAGCAGGAAAGAGGACATATGGCATCCTTTTGAACAATAGAGTACAGGTAAAGCATTGATTTTAGAAACCCAGAGATAATTTTTAGGAAACGTGAAATAGAAAAAAACATTGGACAGGACACCCAGTACACTTCTTTCTCCTTCTGCCTTTTTATAAGAGGGTCCAGGACCCTCAACAGAAACAACAGCAGGAAAGAGGACATATGGCATCCTTTTGAACAATAGATTACAGGTAAGGCATTGATTATCGAATCCCTGAGATAATTTTTATGAACAGGGAAATAAAAAAAAACATTGATTGGACACCCAGTACACTTCTTTATCCTTAGGCCTTTTTAGAAGAGGGTCCAGGACCCTCAAACAAAACACCAGCAGGAAAGAGGACATATGGCATCCTTTTGTACAATAGATTACAGGTAAGGCATTGATTTTAGAAACCCAGAGATAATTTGTTGCAACCGGGAAATAGAAAAAAAAATTGATTGGACACCCAGTACACTTCTTTATCCTTAGGCCTTTTTATAAGAGGCTCCAGGACCCTCAACAAAAACAGCAGCAGGAAAGAGGACATATGGCATCCTTTTGAACAATAGATTACAGGTAAGAAATTGATTTTAGAAACCCAGAGATAATTTTTTGCAACTGGGAAATAGAAAAAAACATTGTTTGGACACCCAGTACACTTCTTTATCCTTAGGCCTTTTTAGAAGAGGGTCCCGGACCCTCAACAAAAACAGCAGCAGGAAAGAGGACATATGGCATCCTTTTGAACAATAGAGTACAGGTAAAGCATTGATTTTAGAAACCCGGAGATAATTTTTAGGAAATGTGAAATATAAAAAAACATTGGACAGGACACCCAGTACACTTCTTTCTCCTTCGGCCTTTTTATAAGAGGGTCCAGGACCCTCAACAGAAACAACAGCAGGAAAGAGGACATATGGCATCCTTTTGAACAATAGATTACAGGTAAGGCATTGATTATAGAATCCCTGAGATAATTTTTATGAACAGGGAAGTAAAAAAACCCATTGATTGGACACCCAGTACACTGCTTTACCCTTAGGCCTTTTTAGAAGAGGGTCCAGGACCCTTAACCGAAACAACAGCATGAAAGAGGACATATGGCATCCTTTTGAACAATAGATTAAAGGTAAGGCATTGATTTTAGAAACCCAGAGATAATTGTTAGTAAACTTGAAATAGAAAAAAACATTGATTGGACAGGACACCCAGTACACTTCTTTCTCCTTCGGCCTTTTTATAAGAGGGTCCAGGACCCTCATATGAAACAACAGCAGGAAAGAGGACAGATGGCATCCTTTTGAACAAGAGAGTACAGGTACAGCATTGATTTTAGAAACCCGGAGATATGTGCTTGCAACCGGGAAATGAAATGAAATTAACCAAAAAACATGATTGGACACCCAGTACACTTCTTTCTACTTCAGCCTTTTTATAAGAGGCTCCCGGACCCTTGCAACCGGGAAATGAAATGAACCAAAAAACATGATTGGACACCCAGTACACTTCTTTCTACTTCAGCCTTTTTATAAGAGGCTCCCGGACCCTCAACAGAAACAACAGCAGGAAAGAGGACATATGGCATCCTTTTGAACAATAGATTACAGGGAAGGCATTGATTTTAGAAACCATGAGATAATTTGTTGCAACCGTGAAATTGAACCAAAAAAATGATTGGACACCCAGTACAATTCTTTATCCTTTTGCCTTTTTATAAGAGGCTCCAGGACCCTCATATGAAACAACAGCAGGAAAGAGGACATATGGCATCCTTTTAAACAATAGAGTACAGGTACAGCATTGATTTTAGAAACCCGGAGATAATTTTTATGAAACGGGAAATAGAAAAAAACATTGATTAGACAGCCAGTACACTTCTTTCAACTTCGGCCTTTTTATAAGAGGGTCCAGGACCCTCAACAGAAATAACAGCAGGAAAGAGGACATATGGCATCCTTTTGAACAATAGAGTACAGGTACAGCATTGATTTTAGAAACCCGGAGATAATTTGTTGCAACCAGGAAATTGAACCAAAAAACTGCTTGGACACCCAGGACACTTCTTTCTACTTCAGCCTTTTTAAAAGAGGGTCCAGGACCCTCAACAAAAACAACAGCAGGAAAGAGGACATATGGCATCCTTTTGAACAATAGAGTACAGGTACGGCATTGATTTAGAAACCCAGAGATAATTTTTGGCAACTGGGAAATAGAAAAAAACATTGATTGGACACCCAGTACACTTCTTTCTCCTTAGGCCTTTTTATAAGAGGGTCCAGGAACCTAAAAAAAAAAACACCAGCAGGAAAGAGGACATATGGCATCCTTTTGAACAATAGAGTACAGGTAAAGCATTGATTTTAGAAACCCGGAGATAATTTGTTGCAACCGGGAATTTGAATAAAAAAAATGATTGGATGGACACCCAGTACACTTCTTTCTCCTTCAGCCTTTTTATAACAGGGTCCAGGACCCTCAACAGAAACAACAGCAGGAAAGAGGACATATGGCATCCTTTTGAACAATAGAGTACAGGTAAAGCATTGATTTTAGAAACCCGGAGATAATTTGTTGCAACCGGGAAATTGAACCAAAAAAAATGATTGGACACCCAGGACACTTCTTTCTACTTCAGCCTTTTTATAAGAGGCTCCAGGACCCTCATATGAAACAACAGCAGTAAAGACGACATATGGCATCCTTTTGAACAATAGAGTACAGGTACGGCATTGATTTTAGAAACCCAGAGATAATTTTTTGGAAACGTGAAATTGCCCAAAAAAACATGCTTGGACACCCACTACAGGTCGTTCTCCTTCAGCATTTTTATAAGAGGGTCCAGCACCCTCAACAGAAACAACTGCAGGAAACACCACATATGCCATCCTTTTGCACAATCGAGTACAGGTATGGCATCCATTTTAGAAACCCGGAGATAATTGAGAGGAACCGGGAACATTTTTCAAAAAATGTGCTTGGGCACCCATTACAGGTCTTTCTCCTTCAGCCTTTTTATACCATGGGCCACGACCTGCAACAGGCACAACAGCATGAAACACCACATATGCCACCATTTTGCACAATAGAGTACAGGTATGGCATAGATGGAACCCGGAGATAATTTAGAGCAACCAAGGGACGGATAAAGATGCTTGGTCGGTCCTCCTCCTTCACATTTGGGGCACTGCGCGTGCAATTTAATGGTCCACCAGATATGAGTGGTGTATTAAGTTGTACTATTCTTAACAGTTTAATCACTGTTATGTGCCTTATTTTTTTATTTGAGTTTTGTACCCACAGAGCAGCAGCAGAGGCCAGAAAAATTAGGAATGTACAAATGACTGGAAAATTTGGGCATTGTTGTAGCAACTGCTGTAGCAGCGGCCAGAAAAATTGATGTTTGTAAAACATTTAGAAAGTGCCCTAAAAGCTTGTGGCTTGAACACTAGTTGTTGGCAGATAAGTCAAGCAAGTCATCCGGCTTTATAAGAAAAAAAAAGGCCAGCGTGTGTACCAGTTGTAGCCCAAGCCAGCTCATCTCATCATCAGACCTTTTTTACTCAAATGTATCACCCAATGTCAGTCCCTTCGGGATCCATCCCTCATTCATTATTATAAAAGTGAGATAGTCAAGGCTTTTTTGACCTAGGCGACTTCTCTTCTCAGTGACAAAACCTCCTGCTGCACTGAAGGTCCTTTCTGACAGGACACTTGAAGCGGGGCAGGCCAGAAGTTCCATTGCAAATTGGGATAGCTCAGGCCACAAGTCAAGCCTGCACACCCAGTAGTCAAGGGATCCATCGCTCCTGAGAGTGTCAAGATCCGCAGTTAAAGCTAGGTAGTCTGCTACCTGTCAGTTGAGTCTTTCTCTGAGCCTTGATCCCGAAAGGCTCTGGGGATGCATGGGAGTTAAAAAGGTATGCATGTCCTCCATCAACAAGACATCAGGAAAGCGTCCTGTCCTTGCCGCCGTGGTTGTGGGAGGAGGAGGATTAATTTCATCTCTTCCCCTGTTACATTCCTGTTGTGCTGTGACATCACCCTTATATGCTGTGTAAAGCATATTTTTTAATTTATTTTTAAAATGCTCCATCCTTTCTGACTTGCGGGAATTTAGTAACATTTCAGCCACTTTATGCTTATACCGGGGGTCGAGGAGCGTGGACACCCAGTACAGGTCGTTCTCCTTCAGCTTTTTTATACGAGGGTCCCTCAACAGGCACGACAGCAAGAACCCATTTGAACAAGGTTGGATGCCGAGCTAATCATGTCCCGTTCCTCGTCCTCACTGATCTCACTGAGGGTATCTTCTTCCCCCCAGCCATGTACAACACCACGGGTACCAGAGAGGTGACAACAACGAGCACCCTGGGATGCCTGATGTGCTCTGTCTTCCTCCTCCTCCTCAAAGCCACATTCCTCCTCTGACTCCTCTTCCTCACAATCCTCTTCCTGCGTTGCTGCAGGTCCAGCAAGCGATGCTGATAAGGCTGTTTGTGGGGGTGATGGAAACCACAACTCTTCCTCTTCACGCTCATCTACGGCCTGATCCAGCACTCTTCGCAGGGCACGCTCAAGGAAGAAAACAAATGGTATGATGTTGCTGATGGTGCCTCGGTGTGACTGACAAGGTTTGTCACCTCCTCAAAAGGACGCATGAGCCTACAGGCATTGCGCATGAGCGTCCAGTAATTTGGCAAAAATATCCCCAGCTCCCCAGAGGCTGTCCTAGCACCCCGGTCATACAAATACTCATTAACAGCTTTTTCTTGTTGGAGCAGGCGGTCAAACATTAGGAGTGTTGAATTCCACCGTGTCGGGCTGTCGCAAATCAAGCGCCTCACTGGCAGGTTGTTTCGACGCTGGATATCGGACAAGTGCGCCATGGCCATGTAGGAAGGCCTGAAATGGCCACACACCTTCCTGGCCTGCTTCAGGACGTCCTGTAAGTCTGGGTACTTATGGACAAATCGTTGTACAATTAGATTACACACATGTGCCATGCACAGCACATGTGTCAACTTGCCCAATTTCAATGCCGCCACTAAATTACTTCCATTGTCAGAAACAACCTTGCCAATCTCCAGTTAGTGCGGAGTCAGCCACTGATCCACCTGTGCGTTCAGGGCGGTCAGGAGTGCTGGAGCGGTGTGTCTCTCCGCTTTCAGGCAAGTCAATCCCAAGACCGCGTGACACTGCCGTACCCGGGATGTGGAATAGTACCTGGGGAGCTGGGGGGGTGCCATTGATTTGGAGCAAGACGCAGAAGCAGAAGAGGACTCAGCCAAGGAAGAGGTTATGGAAGAGGTTAAGGAAGAGGATGGAGTAGGAGGAGTAGAGGAGGTAGCAGCAGGCCTGCCTGCAAGTCGTGGCGGTGTCACCAACTCTTCTGCAGAGCCACGCATTCCATGCTTGTCAGACGTCAGCAGGTTTACCCAATGCTCAGTGTAGGTGATATACCTGCCCTGACCATGCTTTGCAGACCAGCTATCCTTGGTCATATGGACCCTTGCCCCAACGCTGTGTGCCAGACATGCCATAACTTCCTTTCGAACAACAGAGTACAGGTTTGGGATTGCCTTTTGTGAAAAGAAATTTCTGCCAGGTACCTTCCAATAGATAGTGTCCCAATAGATACAAATGTTTTGAAAGCATCAGACTCCACCAGCTTGTATGGTAAAAGCTGGTGGGCTAAGAGTTCAGACAAGCCAGCTGTCAGATGCCGGGCAAGGGGGTGACTTTGAGAAATTGGCTTCTTACGCTCAAACATGTCCTTGACAGACAGCTGACTGTGGGCAGATGACCAGGAACTGCTACGTAAGAGAGACTCAGTGGAGGATGGTTGAGAGGGGGCAAGGAGGACAGCAGTGGTTGACGTAGCTGAAGATGCTGGAGCAAGAGGAGGAGAGCGGCTTTCAGTTTGTGTGCTGCTTCTACTCATGTGTTCTTCCCATCGGCGTTTGTGATGGGAGACCATGTGCCTTCGCAAAGCAGTTGTACCTAGGTGGGTGTTGGACTTCCCACGACTCAGTTTCTTTTGGCACAGGTTGCAAATGGCATTGCTGTTGTCAGAGGCAGACACACAAAAAAAAGCCACACTGCTGAGCTCTGCGATGAAGGCATTCTGGTGGTGGCAACAGCATGCATTGATGGGCGTCGGTGTGCTGTCTGGCTGACCCCGGGTGCCGATGCATGCTGTCTGACTGTGCCACTAGCTCCTTGAGACGACCTCCCCATGCTTCCAACTCGTCTCCTCCTCCTCCTCTCTGTCTCCCCATCTGAACTTTCCCCCTCTTCTTCTTCTCTTCTACCAGGCACCCACGTGACATCCACCGACACATCATCATCAACCGCTTCACTTGTATCTGACACATCAAGAAAGGAAGCAGCAGCGGGTACAACATCATCATCATCACACCGTACCTCCATGTCGGTAATGCTGCCTGACTGAGACATATCACTGTTATCTACATCCTCTGTCAATGATGGTTGCGCATCACTCACCAGGACCACGACCACAGAACCTACGGGGTGGCCTGCCTCTGCCTGTCATTTATTTTAAAATGGACACTGACAATACTATTACACAAATTATAAGTGGTGGCACTGTGAAAGTGGGCACAGTATACGCTGTGAGACTGACAACAAAAAAAAGACAGATGTTTTAAAAGTCACAAATTGTTAATTTTTTTTAAATATTAGAAGTACTGTGACAACAAATATGATTGTTGGCAATAGTTGGCAAATGGGCCTGTCTGGCACACACGCTGGGAGAAAGGCAACTGCAATTCAATGGCACTAGGAGACTGAAGATTCACAGTCAAAACAGTTATGATTCAAAAAAATTCAATACTGTTTCAAGAAATATGATTGGTGGCACTAATTGGCTAGTTGGGTCTGGCACACAGGCAGGCAGGCCGGAGGAAAATGCAATTCAAGGGCACTAGTAGACTGCAGATTCATAGTCAAAACAGTGATGATTGACAATTTTTTCAATACTGTTAAAAGAAATATGATTGCTGGCACTAATTGGCTAGTTGGGCCTGGCACACAGGCTGGCAGGCAGGAGGAAAGTGCAATTCAATGGCACGAGCAAACTGAGGATTCAGAATAACAATCAAATTTTTTTTAATTTTAATTATTAACAATACTGTGACAACAAATAAGATTGGTGTAACTAGTTGGCAAGTCGGCCTGGCACACAGGCTGGCAGGCAGGAGGAAAATGCAATTCAAGGACACTAGTAGACTGCAGATTGACAGTCAAAAAAGTGATGATTGACAATTTTTGCAATACTGTTAAAAGAAATATGGGCCTGGCACACAGGCTGGCAGGCAGGAGGAAAGTGCAATTCAATGGCACGAGCAAACTGAGGATTCAGAATAACAATAAAAAAAATTTTAATTTTAATTATTAACAATACTGTGACAACAAATATGATTCGTGTAACTAGTTGGCAAGTCAGCCTGGCACACAGGCTGGCAGGCAGGAGGAAAATGCAATTCAAGGACACTAGGAGACTGCAGATTCACAGTCAAAAAAGTGATGATTTACAATTTTTTCAATACTGTTAAAAGAAATATGATGAGTGGCACTAATTGGCTAGTTGGGCCTGGAACACAGGCTGGCAGGCAGGAGGAAAGTGCAATTCAATGGCACAAGCAAACTGAGGATTCAGAATAACAATCAAAAAATTTTGAATTTAAATTATTAACAATACTGTGACAACAAATATGATTGGTGTAACTAGTTGGCAAGTCGGCCTGGCACACAGGCTGTCAGGCAGGAGGAAAATGTAATTCAAGGGCACTAGGAGACTGCAGATTCACAGTCAAAACAGTGATGATTTACAATTTTTTCAAGACTGTTAAAAGAAATATGATTGCTAGCACTACTTGGCTAGTTGGGCCTGGCACACAGGCTGGCAGGCAGGATGAAAGTGCAATTCAATGGCACGAGAAAACTGAGGATTCAGAATAACAATCAAATTTTTTTTTATTTTAGATAATAACAATACTGTGACAACAAATATGATTGGTGTAACTAGTTGGCAAGTCGGCCTGGCACACAGGCTGGCAGGCAGGAGGGAACTGCAATTCAATGGCACTTCTAGACTTCAGATTCACAGTCAAAAAAGTGATGATTTACATTTTTTTCAATACTGTTTAAACAACTATGATTGGTGGCACTAATTGGCTAGTTGGGACTGGCACACAGGCTGCCAGGCAGGAGGAAACTGCAATTCAATGGCACTAGGAGACTGAAGATTTGCAGTCAAAAAAATTATGATTTAATTTTTTTTATATAATGTTACAAGAAATATGATTGGTGGCACTAATTGGCTAGTTGGGCCTGGCACACAGGCTGGCGGGCAGGAGGAAAGTGCAATTCAATGGCAAAAGCAAAATGATGATTCACAATCGAACAATGTTTAATTTTAAATATTAACAATACTGGTACAACAACTATGATTGGTGGCTTTAATTGGCTAGTTTGGGCCTGGCACACAGGCTGGCAGGCAGGAGGAAACTGCAATTCAATGGCACTAGGAGACTGAAGATTTGCAGTCAAAAAAATTATGATTTAAATTTTTTTATATACTGTTACAAGAAATATGATTGGTGGCACTAATTGGCTAGTTGGGCCTGGCACACAGGCTGGCAGGCAGGAGGGAACTGCAATTCAATGGCACTACTAGACTGCAGATTCACAGTCAAAAAAGTGATTATTTACAATGTTTTCAATACTGTTACAACAACTATGATTGGTGGCACTAATTGGCTAGTTGGGCCTGGCACACAGGCTGGCAGATATGAGTCGTGGCTGGTAGGTAGGGCAGCAATTTAACACAGTATGCTGTGTAAGTGAGAAAAACACAGGCCTGATAGAAAATTAAGTTAGATTACACTAGCAAAATAATTTAAAATGTTATATTTTAATATTAAAATAATGTTAAGAAGTGCACATATGAGTGGTCGCACTGGCTGGCTGCTACGTAGGGCAGCAATTAACAACAGTATGCTCTGTAAGTCAGATAGACAGTTACACACAGGCCTGATAGAAAATAAAATTAGATTACACTAGCATAATGATTTAAATATTTTTTGGGGGAATTTAAAGAAAAAGGTTAAGCACATATGAGTCGTGGCTGATAGCCATGGAAGGGCAGCTATTAAAAACAGTAGGCTCTGTAAGTCAGATACACACACGCCTGATAGAAAATACAATTAGATTACACTAGAAAAATGATTTAAATTTTTGTTTTTTTGGGGAATTTATAAAAAGTTTAAACACATATGAGTCATGGCTCATAGACTAGGGAGGGCAGCAATTAAACACAGTATGCTTTGTAAGTCAGCAAAACACACAGGCCGGATAGAAAATGATATTAGATTACACTAACAAAAAAATTTAAACATTTGTTTTTTTTATTTAAAATAAGGTGAAGCAGATATGAGTGGTGGCTGCCTGGCACAGAGCAATTAACCAAAAGACTGAAAAAAACTGAAGTATGTTAATGCTGTGTGAGCCTGACAGACACAGGCCTGATAGAAAATGTAATTAGATTACAGTAGCAAAATGATTTAAAAGGTTTTTTTAAAATTTAAAATAATGTTATAAGCGGATATGACCACTGGTGGCTGGCACAGAGCAATGAACCAGAGTATATGCTGTGTGACACAGGCCTGATAGAAAATGAAAATAAATTACACTAGCAAAATAATTTCAAATTTTTGTTGGTTAAATTTAAACTAATGTTGTTAGGCAGATATCAGTGGTGGCAGTAATCACAGCATATGCTGTTGCTGTGAGCCTTACACACAGGCTGAAAGCCAGGCAAATGCTAATAAAAATACAGAAAAAAAAAACAAAAAAAAGGCTCGAATTATAGCCCTAAAAAGGGCTTTTTGGGGTGCTGTCCTTGCAGCAGAGATGAGATGAGTCCTTCTGGACTGTAGTGGACACTAAATAGACTAGCCTAGCTATCTATTTCCCTATAATGTCAGCAGCACAAAAACAACACGTCCTCTCACTAAGAAAGCAAGGTCGTTATGAGTCTAAAATGGCTGCTGCCAAGAAACTGGGAGGGTCTGTGAGGGAGTGTCTGATGTTGATTGGCTCTAATGTGTCAGAAGGCTGTGACATTGTGGCAAGTACAAACTCATTATTGACAAATGTTTCTATTTATTTAGATAAAGTCCTTAGACCACTGGCCATGCAGACAATGTCCTACCTTAAAGATACAGGAGACTTCCTTAATAAGCTCGAGGAATTGGGGATGGAGAGTGATAAATTTATCTTGTATACCCTTGATGTAAACAGCTTATATACGTCAATCACCCATGTGAGTGGCCTTGGAGCCATTAAACAGGCTGTTTGCACGAATGGTATACTATCTACTACTCAATGTGAATTTATATTAGAATTGCTCCAATTGGTACTGTACTGTAACTATTTTCTTTTCAAGGATCAATACTATTTACAGTGTCAGGGTACTGCTATGGGGTCGAATGTCGCCCCCACATATGCCAACATTTTCATGAGTATATATGAGGAGAAGTTCGTGTACAAGAATAAGCTGTTTTTACAGTATGGATTGTGTTGGTTCCGGTACATAGATGATGTGTTTGGCATATGGGGGGGCGACATCGACTCCCTACAGGAATTTGTAGCAGAACTTAATGTATCCACTAGACACATTAAATTTAAACTCACATTTAGTGAAGAGTCAATAGCCTTTCTTGACACTACTGTAATAAAAAATGGGAGACTTCTTGAGGTGGATATTTATAGAAAAGAAAGTGATAGAAATAGCCTCCTAAGATTTGAGAGTGCTCATCCACCATCACTTATAAGAAGTCTACCTAAGAGTCAATTACTGAGAGTGAGGAAGATAGTTTCAAATGAGGATAAGGTACAGACCAGACTAATGGAAATGGGAAATATGTTTATTGAAAGGGGCTTCCCTAAATCCCTAATACAGGAACAGACTGAAGAGGTTAACAAGATTCCCAGACATTCTATCCTTAGGGGTATTAAAGTAAAAGACAAACAGGATGATAAACGTATGGTATTTGTTTCTCAATATAACACACTAAGTACAGAGATTAATAAAGTGATCAAAAGACATTGGCCTATTATTAAGAACCTCAATCCAAATGTAAAGGAATTTGAGGTGCCCCCTATGCCTGCCTACAGGAGATGTAGGAACCTAAAGGATGCCCTAGTAAGAGCAGACTTGGGTACTGGCAAGAAACAAACACAGACATATATCTCTACCCCCAAACTAGGCTGTTTTCCATGCCTGGGCTGCTGCAATTGTAGCAATATAATTAAAGGGGATTCCTTTTCACACCCACTGACTGGCAGAAAATTTAGAATTCCAGGTTTCTTTACATGTAATACGGACTATGTAATATATTTAATTAAATGTCCGTGTTCAAAGATTTATATAGGTGAATCCACCAGAAGGGTAAGGGACCGGATTGTAGAACATAAGTCCAACATACGGTGTAAAAATAGGGATGCTCCTGTATCTAACCACTTTCTACAGGCTGGACATACTATTTCTCAATTGAGATATCAAATTATAGAACAGATAAGAACACCAAGGAGAGGGGGAGATAGACAGCAGATTTTAAAATCTAGAGAAACTTACTGGATATACACCTTACAATCACTTATACCCCAGGGAATGAATAAGGAAATTGATTGGCAAATTACCTTGAAGTAATCATTAAAATAACTGTATTGATACTCCATAAATGTTATTGCCCCTATCGATTAGAGAGGAACTGTATAGAGTTTTGTTTAAGTTTCTCATTTTATTTTATGAATGTTTTTGAATCATCTTTCTGAACTACATATTGTATGGTTTTTACAGACTATGTAAATTTTGTATATAATTATATGGATATACTAACTAAAGGTGAATACTAGCCTGATGTATATGTATACTACATTGTATCTTCCAGATTACTATAAGCTGATAAGAGGAAATTGACTAAACCACTAGAGGGAGCATGAAGGAAAGTCTCCCTGATGTATAGACACAGAGGGTTAATTATTAGTCTAACACCTGTACAGGTAGTAACCCCGCCTACTATGGCTACATAAGGAGTGGTTTTGTCATTTGTTTGTATAACATGATTAAGGTCAGGTACTGACCGAAACGTCGTTGTTGTTTTTTTGTCTCTGATGCAATAAATATATAAGAAATACTTCAAGTCGGTGCTGCTTCTATTTTTTCACTATACCTTTTGGGGTGAGTGCATGGACCCCTCTAGCGTGCACCTTTGATCTGGTTGACGAGTGCTGGGTTTGCTTATTTCTTCTATAGAAGGCTGTGACATACAGGGTCAAAGTTTCCTCAATGATGACACATAGGGGGCAGATCGAACATCACATGTGTTCGCCCACAGCCGCAAACGCGAACATACTATGTTCGCCGTGAACCGTTCGCGGGCGAACAGTTTGGGACATCACTATTGAAGATTCAGGGGCCTCACTTCTAGATGGCACAATAAAGAGTTTCATTTAATTTTGACTCTATATAAGTCTCCTTAAAGGGGCAGTCAACACCAAAATTGTTATTGTTCAAAAAGATAGATAATGCCTTTACTACTTGTTCCCCAGCTTTGCACAACCAACATTGTTATATTAATATACTTTATAAGATTTAAACCTCTAAATTTCCACTGTTTCTAAGCCACTACAGACAGCTTCTTATCACATGGTTTTTTTTTATTTTATTTTTTTAATATTGAGGCAAGAAATTTCAAAATACAGACAGAAGGTAGACCGGTACACATACAGTATAATACTGTCAATACAGATACTAGCAATGAGATTTATAGTGGTTCTCCAAAGGCATATACATAAACATTATGATCTAGAACAAAGTATCTATCAGTTTCTACAATTAGATCTATAGATGATGTGAGCCTCTATTTTTAACAATTTTATATCGATGAAGGCTTCTTGCAAGAAGTAGAGTATAGGGGACCTAATCAAGTTCCATTACTGAGGAGAGTTTGGAAACCATATTAACAAGTAGAAATAAGATATTTTGCTTTTTGTAATATAACACGTGTGAGACCTCCTTTAATTATTATGGCCACTTTTGGGCTTTCAACTAAATGCAAAGGGGAAGGCGGAGGAGGTGTGGGGGCAGATCTATGAGTAACTTTTGGACCCATATAAGCAGTTGGGTATATTAAGAAAAAGATCTGCACTATGATAAAATACAAAAACTAAGCGCTACACAAAATACAACAGTAAATAGAATGACAATGCTAATTGCTCAGAATCCTACTACTTGAAATGGAGAGAATATCTGGTTGAATCTTACAAAGGCAATATTAGAGATGTTAGTCTACAACCAAGGGGAAATACCAAGAACTTATTTAAAGTGCAACAGTTGTGAAATAGGAAGCTTAAAACATGATATTTATCAATACGAGATAAGCTGGAAAAAAGTAAATTTTATGGTGATCACTGATCTGACCCTGCGATCTTCAAGAGTCTACATGTATAATAACAATGCAGATATTTTGAGCTATAGCATTAGAGTGGAGAGTGAGTCCCACAAGATATAATTCAACAGTTCCATGTCAAAATTAATATGAATTTACTGGGAATGCATATCAGTGAATACCAGCCTTGATAGGGCACAAATGTGTAGCAATAAGCTGCCAAGAATAGTATAATGGCCAAATTCGGGGGAATCTTTTGCTTGTACAGCTAGATATTGCATATGCAGGCCTCATGTTGTTATCTGAAGGTGCCGGTGACCTATTGCCCAGAGAAAACAAAGATCGATAGATTAGTACCTTCTTAGGTAATAAGGACGCTCCAGAAGATCCGATGCTTCTGTGTTTCAGAGCAATAGTGTCGGCTGTGGAAAAGTTGTTAGTGATGGTGCCATCTTGTGTAGTATCTACGGTCTTCACCGGGGTAGGATGGAGTGATTCACAATAGTGGTTCCTTTGTATAAGCAACTCTGCTTCAATGGGAAGCTCAGGCTGGTTAAGGTGAGATGACAGTCGCCAGGGCCCCAAGGCTTTATCATCTGCACGGAGCAGGATCTAAGCTAAGTGCTGTGGGAGACAGGGCTTTAACAGAAACTGAACACACTGCTCGTAGGTCATCTTTAATGAATTTTCTAAGATCTACCAGGATTTTTCCCAGGTCCTCCAGCAAGGGATAGTTGGTCATTGTGGAAAGTTATGTAGTGTAGTGTAGTGCTTAGCAGAATGCAGTCTTACTCGACCTGCAATACTTGGGTTATTGGGGGGGGGGGTATTAGCTTTTTATTAGCTTTTCACAACAAGAGACTGCTAATTCACATGTGCCATATAGTTAGCATCATGCTCACTTCAGTGCAGTTGTGCCTAACACTGCACTAATTGGCTAAAATAAATAATAAATAGCTATGTGACCAGGAGGCTGTCAAAAGAGTCTTAGATACAAGGTAATCACAGAGGTTAAAAGTATATTAATATAACCATGTTGGCTGTGCAAAACTGGGGAATGGGTAATAAATGGATTATCTATCTTTTTAAACAATAACAAATTTGGAGTTGACTGTCACTTTAACACAGGATGTGGAAGCTGCTAAAAGAGGTCCATAGAGGATTTTAGAAAAAAACTAAGCTGAGGTATATGGGAGTTGAGAGATCATCTGCTGGGAATCCAAATAATGGTAATCTACTTTGGTACTCTAATAGAATAGAAGGGACAGGGGTATTTTGAAAATGGGTTTCAATTAGAATTCAGAGACAGTGTCCAGTCTCTTTCTTTCTTTCTTTCTTTCTTTCTTTCTTTCTTTCTTTCTTTCTTTCTTTCTTTCTTTCTTTCTTTCTTTCTTTCTTTCTTTCTTTCTTTCTTTCTTTCTTTCTTTCTTTCTTTCTTTCTTTCTTTCTTTCTTTCTTTCTGTAATGGGTTTGGTACAGTTGGGACAGAGGGAAGGAGAGGTCCCATTTTGTGCTGGTATGCAAAGATCTTCTATCCCCCATTGGGAAGATTTGGGCCAAGAGTTGGCGTAACATTAAACACTGTTGTTCTTAGGTGGGGTACCCATGCAGAAATGTGTAGAGCTTTTAGTTTCCTAGACTGAGCATCAACATAATTTGAGCCCATGTTTTAATATAATCCACTATTCTGTTAGGGAGCATAGAGAGAATATTCACTATCACTTTCAAATCCTTTCACATCCTCCTGTACTGCCCCATATGTTTTTTTATTCAGGAGAAATTAATTATGTGTCTAAAAATTATTCATGCAACCTGTCCATTTTTTACTTTGAATGGTGCTATAGGAATTTTACATTAGCAGCCTGTCCACATAATAGTATAGTGCAGTTGTATCAGGGCTAAGTTCCTACAATGAAAACAGCTATGTAAAATTTAACATTTAAAGTATATATGTAAGGTCACCATTTTTAATTCTCTATTTTCTGCCTTTTAAAGCTTCCATTTTTAGAAGATTATTATGTCTTTACATGTACATTTGTTTTCCATTTTCACCCCTGCATATTGATGGTGAGATCACAATATTTTCACCACTATTATTTTGGATGTGAATTTTCTTTTTGCTAATGCTCTCTATTCTTTCCATCACAAATGCAAAGTGGAAAATCACACACATACGTAAAACTGTTAAGCATTGTACTCACCCCTGTCTCCTTGCAACATGGTCAGAGCCACACTGTGTGTGAGTTCCTCTGCACGATAAGGGCTGCGCTGTTTGGGAGCAAAGAGGAGTCAGGAGCGATGTGGCAAGGGGATCATTTGCTGCAGAAGCCAGTGGTCACACTAAATAACATCGAATTGGTATGGCCGGTTCCATAGTGTGGTCTGTGTGGATTTCTAGACTTCTGCTAAACTACTGTGTTTTCTATGGATTTGTCCTCTAACCTTGTATTTAGAATCAAGACTGAATGAGTATTTGGTTATTGTTCCATGAAGACTAAAGCTTTCTTGTTCCCGACCTGCTATATAGACTCTGACCTTGGCAGTTTTTGGATCACATTTCTTGTCTTACTCCTTTGCTAAGATACACATTCTCTAGTTATTGAACTCTGGAACTGTGCCCTAACTTACATATCTGTCTCATCTATTTGTTTATACACCTGATTTCAGACTGTATCTCTGGCTTCTGAGTTTCTGATAACAGAAAGCTGCTTCTTTCCTGCAGGATTGGTTCCAGCTGCAAATTCAGGCAATCTAATTGTAACCTTATAACGTATTACAAGTTCATGGCTGACCATTGTACTTGAGCGATAATAACATTGATGCTGGAAAGATTAACCAAAGTCAAAGGCTCTGGTAAATCCAGCAATCCTGGTCTGTGCATTGAGAAACGTGTTGCAAGAATTATGTTTGAATGGCGGAAATGGCGAATTTATACAAAATAAATTTTGTAGCGTGAGAAAAGCTCACTATTGTAAACGGGAAAAGCCATGGCCATTTTTAAATGCAAGATATTAAAAATTAATTAAAATATTTTTTTTTTTACAATATACAAAGTTAGACATGTATAATGAACTGTTTTACAGTATAATGCATATCAACAACACACCATACACACATGTAGGGGTCAATTTATCATAGTGCGAGCGGACCTGATACGAGGTCCGCCGCACATTGTGAACTGCTTGTGCAGATTTGCGGCAGGGAGTGTCAATCAACCCGATCGTATTCGATCAGGTTGATTTCTGTCCCCTGCCTTAGAGCAGGCGGACAAGTTATGGAGCAGCGGCCTTTAGACCGCTGCTTCATAACTGCTGTTTACTAACACCTAGATTACAAGTTTTGCGTTCATGTTTCAACGCTGAAAAAGTGGCCATTTCAGCGTTAAAACAGCAACGCAGCCATTAAGAGTCTTGTCGGTATAGCTGTACCGCAAGCATTTTAGCCTGCAACTCAACGTCACTCCCGCATTTAAAAAAAAAGTTTTTACATGGGATTTTCATAGCGCTGCCATTACAAGTGTTGCGGTGAGGCTAAAAAGCTTTCATTACAGCCTATACCGACACGATCCGTTCCGCAATCTGAGACCAGTAGTTATGAGTTTTACGCAACAAAACTGTTACACAAAACTCATAACTAAAATGTTACAAAGTGCACTTACACCCATAAACTACCTATTAACCCCTAAACCAAGGCCCTCCTGCATCGCAAACACTATAATAAAGTTATTAACCCCTAATCTGATGCTCCCAACATCGCTGCCACTAATAAAATGTATTAAACGCTATTCCGCCGCTCTCCGACATCGTCACCACTATTATAAAGTTATTAACCCCTATTCCCCCGCACCCTAACATCGCCCACACTATAATAAAGATATTAACCCCTATTCTGCCTCTCCCCGACATCGCTGCCACTAAATAAAGTTATTAACCCCTAAACCTCTGACCTCCCACATCACTGCCACTAAATAAACCTATTAACTCCTAATCCGCAAGCCCCCCACATCACAAAAAAACTAAATTAAACTCTTAACCCCTAAACCTAACAACCCCCTAACTTTAAGTTAAAATTACATGATCCCTATCTTACCTGGAAAATTAAAAAAAGTTTAAACTATAAATTAAAGTAACTTTACTATTATACTAAAATAACTATCAATTAAATACATTAAATTACATATTAAAAAACCTAACACTACTAAAAAAATAATAATCTACAAAAAATAAAAAAATACTAAAGTACAAAAAATAACAAACACTAAATTACGAAAAATAACAAACGAAATTATCCAAAATAAAAACAATTACACCTAATCTAATAGCCCAATAAAAATAAAAAATCCCTCCCCAAATAAAAAAAAAAACATGGGGCGTGTCATACCAGACCACATTCTCTGAAGCTCCTAATGCGATCTCATTGTCTGGCAGTTTATTCGGATTCCTAATGAGCTCTGAATGTAACACATTTAATCATTTGATAGAGGAAGCTTTTCTGAAGAGATTGATATACCTACTGCACAATACATGAGTACTGAGCCCAGTTCCAGACTATCATAATCTTAGGTGGTGGCCTAGTGCCGAGAATTCAAGCCCCTTCCCTACCTCCCGGGAGTGAGATAATTCAGTCCTTATCAGACTACTTGATAACATAGAAAAACTAACATTTAACATGAAGGAGCAGTGTAAACTCATACAGGCATTGCTGCTACGATTTGCATCTAAAATGGATGATTACATGGCGGACCTTACTGCTATCATAAGAAACATGAGTCGGGAGGCAGCCATAATGATGACGTCACCGTAACAGTCTTCGGGACTTTACCTTGAGATTGTCTACAAGGCCGCTCCAGCTAACTGCAAAGGGCTAGATGCCTCTAAGGTAATGCATCACTCTGCCAGCCGGTCTTCAGAATACAACATGACCAGGGATCTCAGTGAAATGTTCCTACAAAGCCCGGACACAGAGCTCTATTACTTACCTTTCTCTAGGCCATATTTCAGGAGAGGCGCGGATGTGCAGGCCTTAGCTTTGTCCTGGGGCCGGGGGGATGCGGCCGACTCCCGCAGTCTAGGGCTGACATACACTAAGGTACTTTATGTTGAGGAGGCTACGAAGTCCCAGAGCGAGAGTGTCCCTGTCAATCAATGTTGGAGAGGGATGACTCAGTTCATCATCTGCGATAACATCTATGGAGAATTCTTGCTGAAGATAGTCCTCAGAAAAGGCATAGGGTGAGCTCCGGTGTAATACCTGATTACTGGTTGGAGACAAATCGCTTTACACCCATACTCGACTTAGGGATTTTTGCAAGTGGATTTAACATGTTAATTCTTTGCGGGCATGAACAATCTAAACTCAAATTGGACACAAATAGGGAACTCTTTACTCCTTTTATATATATAGTACTTAGTTATTCTTGTCTAATTGAGGGCTGGGAGGTTGCTTAAAGAATATCTGAGTGACATAGTTTATGAGATTATTTTCGGAGCACTGTATGCCTTATTGGATGCTCCTTAGCCTAGTCTGTTCAGCTCTATTTAGATTATGCTATTTCCTATTTCCTTATACAACCTCATGATAATTGTAAGCCTCAATTCTCACTATCCTCAGTGCAAGCAAATGCAGCTAATATTGGATGGCACAAAAGCTTTGCATTGTCTATCTGGGCTATATCAAAATGATTAAGCATTGAATGAGTCTCTTCTAATCCATGAGAGCCCCTTCACTCCCTAACAACTAATGTAAGTGACTAACTACACTCAATAGCGCAACACTGGTCTAACATATATTAACCACTCGGATTTGAAGGAAAGTTGATATGGTCAAGCAAACATTAAATACATCCAGGTATTAAAACACCAGTGTCTCCTTTGGCCAATCCTTTAGGTGGCTACATGCATGACATGTCCTAATATTGCTATTTCTGTAGTCCTGTCAAGTCCACTCTGAATCTCCATATATCCATTCAAATATATGGCTACACTCTAGGAATTAGATATATATATTACACAATGCTCTAATATCAGTAGTCTATTTTATGTGGCATAAGAATGTACTCTGTTTGATATTCGTGCTATACTATTATTAAGTTATATCTTAATGCCGCATATTGACTATATGTTAATTTTGTGTAACCCACAATTTGTCATTACTACCATGACGATTGCAATTTTGCTACCATAGGTTCTTATATTTTATATGTTTTAATAGATCATAATAAATCCTACCGTCCTTCCCTAAGCTGGAGAGGGTTGGAGGGACTCTGAATAATAGTTTGAAGCAACAATACTCATGACGCCTTCGTCATTTCATAACATGTAATACTTGCTGAGAAGTTGCCATAAGTTACATCAGCATTTTAACTTAGCTAGTGTGGGTACATCTGTAGTATGTGGGCGGAATTTACTGCTTAAAAGTAAATGACTCATTATATTCTTGTACATTAAGATATATGAATATACTCCCATTGTTGGTATCATTCAAAATATAAGTTGCTAATTTATCTCAAATTTAAGAAAAAATCCCAGTTTATTATCTGGGATTATTACCTAGCAGCTTTTTGTCTGCTTTAAACTCTAATGTCTCATATATATATATCACTTAAATCACTTTACATTAAGTGTATTAAGTCACCATGCCCAAAAGTGGCTCTATATCATTATAGTTCAGTCTAGTTTACCTCAAGCGATTCTAGTTGTTACATATAGGTCCAAGATTAGCTTTATATATCATTTGATTTTTCTCTGTACACTGATATGTACTCTTAGTATAGACCACAATCCTCATATAGCTGTGGTCTATTCTCTATAACAATTTCACAAGCCTGATACTTGAACAATCAGACATTGAGCCACCTATTATCGTCTGTGTTTTTAATTATATTTCTTTTTCCGCATATTTTAAGCAATGTTAGAATATTAAATGTTAAGTTTTAAAATTAGTAATAATTCAGATACAGTAGAGATCTGTGAACCATTCAGTCAAACACTCTGGGGCCCATTTATCAAAGGGCTTGCGGACCTGATCCGACACTGCGGATCAGGTCCGCAAGACCTCGCTAAATGCGGAGAGCAATACGCTCTCCACATTTAACATTGCACCAGCAGCTCACAAGAGCTGCTGGTGCAACGCCGCCCCCTGCTGACTCGCGGCCAATCGGCCGCCAGCAGGGAGCTGTCAATCAACCCGATCGTATTCGATCGGGTTGATTTCCGGCGGTTCCTGTCCGCCTGCTCAGAGCAGGCGGACAGGGTTATGAAGCAGCGGTCTTTAGACCGCTGCTTCATAACTTGTGTTTCTGGCGAGTCTGAAGACTCGCCAGAAACACGGCCCTTCAAGCTCCATACGGAGCTTGATAAATGGGCCTGTCAGTCTTATGTAGTCAGTCAAACACTCAGTCTTATGTAATAACTAAGTACAGTTAATTGTTTCTATACAGCTCTAGAGTGCTATAGGTGTACTCTTTCTAGTGGTTATCTCTTTAACCACTACCAATTTGTTTATTCTAAAAATGTATTGGCGTTATGGCCAAAACCATTATTATCTAGTTTTTTAAACAAAATAGTATTACTAGGGGGAAAAATGCAGCCAGCTATATGTGGAATGGTAGAATATGAAAACATATTTGTCTGTTATGGAAACTTTTAGATTCCATGTTTCCCCAAATTCACCATTTAAAAACGCACATGCAATTTAATAATTTTACTGTGGAAATGATATTGAATTGTAAAATCCTCACATAGATTGTGTATGTAGTCTTTCTAGGAAGTTTTTAAAGAGAATTAAAGTCACTACAGCTTGTTTGGTATGCGAATTCTTCTAGGTCTGAGTGGTATTTTGTTATAGCTAAATATTCTATTGAAATCCCTGTAGATCTTGGAAGGGTGTACACCACACAATTTGGTGCCAAAGATATGATAATGTGATAATTTATTGTCCTTGAAATATATATTTTTTTATTTTATGCTTTGAATTTTTTCTTTTACAGCAAGAAATAACAATTTAATATTACAATCCTAACTATAATGCTGCACAAAAAAACACAAAGCAAATAAAACTTTTATTCCACTGGGTGTTGTAGTTTACTCAGTGAAATGAGTTTTGTTCACTTGAGTTATAATATTGTGTATTTTCTGTATAGGAGTGAAGTTAAGAATACAAATTAAAAAATAAAATAAATTCACATCCCTTGCTTTATGCAGGTTTTGCATGAGCATGGCCAGCGAGTGGGCTAGTCAATGGAGGTGCTTGAAGTTTTTTTGTAGTATTCAGAAAACCCTTTTTTTCTACAAAATTAAATGCACACCAGAGATAAATAGAGCTTATAAATACAGATTAAACTGTACTAAATACATTCATTTCAATTTACTTCAAACTGGGTGATTGTATCATAACTTGGTTCCATTATTTTAAAACTTTAAAGGGACACTGAAACCAATTTTTTTTCTTTTGTGTTTCAGATAGATTTTAAGCAACTTTCTAATTTATTTCTATTATCATTTTTTTTAATTCTCTTGGTATCTTTATTTGAAAAGCAAGAATGTAAGTTTAAATGCTGGCCCATTTTTGGTGAACAACCTGGGTTGTCCTCGCTGATTGGACAGTACCAATAAACAAGTGCTGTCCATTGTACTGAACCAAAAATTGTCTGGCTCTTTAGCTTAGATGCCTCCTTTTTCAAATAAAGAGAACGAAGAAAAATTGATAATAGGAGTAAAATAGAATGCTGCTTAAAATTGCATGCTCTGTCTAAATCACGAAAACTAAAATTTGGGTTCAGTGTCCCTTTAAATAATTTGGGAGATGTGTCTTTCCATATTTAGCTTTCAAGGAACTTTAGGTTCACCCCTTTTTTAATATATTCCATGAGAACTACCTCTATGAGCTCTATTAACTTCTAGCCCACAAAGAACTTTATTCATTTTAGCATAGTGCTTACCTAATATTGTAACTAGCAGCTGAGCCTTTCAACCCCAGGCAAAATCATTGGGCTCCATGTACTAAGCGGCGGGCGGACAGCTTCTCAACTCGCGAAGCTGTCCGCCCGCCTTCGCTACACACATCTGTAGATCCGCTTGCCCGTATGTATCATTACACACTCATCGGAGCTCTCTGATTTTCCCTCGCCACCTCAGAGGTGGCGTAGGGTGTAAGAAGCAGCGGTCTAATGATATGCGAACCTGCCCCGCAAAGGTTCCGGAGCAGCTTTCGCTGCTTCGTACATGGAGCCCATTGTATGCAATTCAGGTAATGTTTGACTTTGATTTCAGGGTCCTCACAGTACATTTGAATAGACACTATTTGACTTAATAAAACTGCCTGAGTACCAATACATATGTCATTGTGATATTTGGCTTATTATTGGATAAACATATTGGCCCCCAGTAATGAAATGCCTGATGGACCAGGTTTGCTATTTAAAAATGTTGTACTATTTTGTACTCTATAGAACTCCATTAATTAAGCAGTGGAGGCAACTGCAGAGCCTTTGTAGTGCAGGCAATCACATGATTACATGACAAATTACCCAGAACTCGTTTGTTTGTTTTTTTTGACAGGGCCTACTATCTTGCATAGGTCGTGCAAGATCAGAAGGCATTGATGCACAAGAACTTCCATTTGCAATGAAAAATACTTGCAAATATAGTAGATGAGGTTGAAATAAGACCAAAGTCCATCGAGTTTAACCTATACAAATCTAATATACTTACAAAAAAGCTCCAGTTGAGCTTAAATTAATCCCACTAAAAGGTGACCCATTTAATACAAGCAATCATTTCCATGAATTTTGTTTCTAGCCAGAAATGTATCCAAACAATTTTTAAATGTATCTAGGGAATTGGCATTCGCTACCTCCTTTGGTAAAGAGTTCCACAATTTTATTGCTCTTACAGTGAAAAAACGTTTCCATTGCAGGAGATTAAATCTCCTTTCCTCCAACCTTAAAGGGACACTGAACCCAATGTTTTTCTTTCGTTATTCAGATAGAGCATGCAATTTTAAGCAACTTTCTAATTTACTCCTATTATCAAATTTTCTTCATTCTCTTGGTATCTTTATTTGAAATGAAAGAATGTAAGTTTAGATGTCGGCCCATTTTTGGTGAACAACTTGGGTTGCTCTTGCTGATTGGTGGATAAATTCATCCACCAATAAAAAAAGTGCTGTCCAGAGTTTTTAAACAAAAAAAAGCTTAGATGCCTTCTTTTTCAAATAAAGATAGCAAGAGAACCAAGAAAATTTGATAATAGGAGTAAATTACAAAGTTGCTTAAAATTGCATGCTCTATCTGAATCACCAAAGAAAAACTTTGGGTTCAGTGTCCCTTTAAATTGTGACCTCTTGTCACAAACATTTTCTTAGAATAAACAGAGCTTCTGCCATCTCTGTATATGGTCCTTGAATATATTTATATAAAGTAATCATGTCACCTCTCAAGCGCCTTTTTTCTAATGAAAACAGACCCAGTTTGGCTAGCCTCTCCTAATATCTTAAGTTCTCCATTCTCCTTATTAGCTTCGTGGCCCTTCTCTGAACTTTTTCTAGTTCTGCAATATCTTTTTTTGGGATCGGTCCCCAGAACTGCATTCCATACTTAAGGTGAGATCTTAGCAGGGATTTATATAGTGACATAATTATGCTTTCTTCCCTTGAATCAATGCCTCTTTTAATAGGTGCTAGTATCTTAGTAGCATTTGAAGCCACTGCCCTGCATTGTGCACCTATCTTTAGCTTGTTATCTATTACTACTCCCAAATCCATTCCCTCCTCTGTTTGACTAAGTCTTGTCCCATTTAAATAATACATTGCCTGCTTATTTTTACTTCCAAAATGTGGAACCTTCCATTTTCTCTAATTAAATCTAATTTTCGATTTACCTGCCCATACTTCTAATTTTTGCAGATCCCTTTGTAACGAACGTTCATCCTTAGTATCATCTGCAAACATAGAGATGTAGCTGAGTATAATCCGCTACAGTGGATCATGTCCGCCGGCATTTTAATAATTCGTCCCCATAATCTTGTTTATATGAAAATGCTCATCAATATAATCCCTTATAATCCCTTCAAATATCTTCCCCACTATTGATGTCAGACTAATTGGTATATAGCTTCCTGGATCATCCCTGCTTCTCTTTTTAAAGAGTGGCACCACATCAGCTTTACACCAATCCTGGGGTACTATGCCTGAGGATAATGAGATTTGAAAAATTAAGAGTAGAGGTTTGTCTATAACAGTGCTAAGTTCTCGTAACACCCTTGGGCCTGGAGTTTTATTTACCTTAATATTATATTCCTGATATCCTCTAGACATAACCCAGTAATGGGTAATGGTATGGGCTGGCATGTTCTAGTTTGTTCCAAAGTATCCTCTATTGGTTCCTCTCTTGTGTATACTGAAGAAAAGAACTGGTTTAGTACCTCAGCCTTCTCCCTGTCAGTGTTAATCATGCTACCCTCCACGCATTTTATTGTCCCTATATTGTCCTTCTTTGCTAATTATGTACTTAAAGAACCTTTTAGGGTTAGACTTAGAATCCTTTCCAATTAATCTTTCATTTTAAATTTTGGCTAATTTGATTATTTTTTTGCATGCTTTGTTACATTCCTTATAAATATGGTATGTTGAGTCTGTACTATTTTCTTTGAATAATTTAAAAACCCTATGTTTTTTTTCCTAATTTCTAATTTTTATTTAGCCATATCGGCTTAAATTTTTGTTTATAACTATATGGTATTTGTTGATATGTATATTTATTTAACAAAGTTTTAAATGTTATCCATCACCAACAAGAAAGACCAATATCACACCCTGGAAAACTGCCTCTCATTGATCGACGAGTGGATGACTGAGAGCTCCCTCAAACTCAACGCATCCAAAACAGAAGTCCTCTTCCTCCATGCAAACCGAAACAAACACCACAGCATAACATCCAACCCACCTACCATCCTCGGACAAACCATCACCCCAGTGCCAAAGCCAAAAGCCTTGGAGTCATCTTTGACTCAGACATGACAATGGTCGTGCAAATAGGATCAGTAGTCAGCAAGTCTCACCACCTTCACCTACTACGTCGACTGATCCCCTTCATCCCTGAAGGAGACATCGCAGCTGTAGATGGAACAATCATCAACTCCTGACTTGACTATGCAAATTCCCTCTACTTAGGACTCCCAAAATACCAAATCTCATGACTGCAAGTCATCCAGAATACAGCCGCCAGACTGGTAACTGGGAAAAATCCCTAGGAATTAATCACCCAGTCCCTGAAGACACTCCATTGACTACCCGTGAAGGATTGTGTTACATTCAAAACCCTCTGCCAGAACTGCTTGTGCAATGCCGACCCCTGCAGATTTGCGGCCAATTGGCTGCTAGCAGGGGGTGTCAATCAGGCCGATTGTATAGGATCGGGCGGATTGATGTTTTCGCGACCTCAGAGCAGGCAAGTTATGAAGGCTTGCACGGAAACAGGGGCATCAAGCTCTATTCAGAGCTTGATAATTTAGCCCCATCATCTGTATTGTTTGATAGCACTAAATCCAATATAGCTTTATTCCGAGTTGGATCCTCTATTAATTAACAAGAAGTTATCCATGAGAACATTTAAAAATCTATCCCCCATAGCTTAATTACTAGTTTAATTGGCCCAATTTATATCAGGGTAGTTAAAATATTCCATATTTACAACACTGTTATTAGCAGCTCTACCTATTTGCATTAGTAGTTGAGTTTCCTCCATGTCACTAATGTTTCCCCACTCTATTTTAACCCACAGGGTCTCTACATTGTCACCTGTATCAGCATAAATATCTTCCCTTATTGTAGGTTTAAGGTTAGGTTTAATATACATGCAGATTCCTCCACCTCTTTTTTTTTTTTTTTTATAAATAATTTTTATTGAGGGTTAAAGAAACACAGTCATACAGGCACTTTTAAAGGAGGGTTGTACAGCCATTATATTTCACAACAGTAAATCATAACCCAGATTTAAAAAATTGCAGCTAGTACAGAAGTGTAAAATTCAATAATAAAAACAATTATCTAAATAGTACCTTCATTATATAGCAAAAGACAACAAACTCTAAAACACATTTTTTGTTTAGTGTATCTCCTTGGAACTGAGGGGCCACTTTTGGGCCTCCAACTTAGCTAGTAAAAGGGATAATAGGAGAATTGCAATCATATGAGGTCACTTTTGGACCTTTATAAACCTGTTTAACTATTGATATAACAAATATGTTAGAAAATAATGGAAAATAACAAACAATAAACAAACAAGAAACAAAAACAAAATGGGCTTCTATTGGACACTGCTTGGAAATTGCCTGGAGCATTAGAAACAAATATGCATAGGTTCATCCCATCCTGCTAAGCTTAAAATATCCACATAAGTGGGAGGGTGCGTGGGTTTAGAAGAAAGCTGGAAATTAATCAGACAGACATATGAACTGGTGACCAATGACTAGGCGATGCAAAACTACTAGATGCAAACGGGAATTAAACCATTTCTTACAATTTATTGGATAGACAGAGTATAGTTGATTATCCCAGCTCTCTCTGTACGGTTACTAGGGGGGATGATTCTTTTAGGTGGCTAGGTACATCCACACTCACTACACGTGTAGCTAAATTACTATACACGGCAAAAGTCTAGTAAATTACAACTGAGTTTTGAGATGCGCTTATAATTAATGTGTTTCTATCATCTAGATCCCCAAGAATGTTATATGTTGGGGTTAAAGCGAAGGGCTTATAAATTAACTGTTCTGATGTTGATACCTATGCCACACCACGTCACCTCGGCCACTAGCTGGGAATATAGATAGCGCAAAACACTGAACTAAGAGCCCCCTGAAAGAAAAAAAAAAAAGGGACAAGACAAATTATAGAACCAAGGTTAGACTAGAAAGTAACCAAAATTATGTTAGTGCACTCATATAGCACATTTCCATAAGCCCATTCTGTCCCAGGAAACACGTTATTACTATAAAGTCTTAGCCTTGGGTCAAAGTCAAAGAAATACTGCAACTTTCAGCAATGTCGGGCAAAGCCTCACCCCCTGGATCAAAAAGTCTCCGCTGCTGTTCGTAGATTATTATGGGGGACATTAGGCAGAACAAACCTCCTTTTAACTTGTCACAGTCTCCTGGGGTAAGGTCCGATGCGATCTGAGAAGAATTATGGAGTGAGAAGGTGGAAGATTCAGCTCTATTGCAATCACTGTCTCGATCTGCATAGTCCCTGAAGCCAGCAGCAACGTCCAGCCACATAGACGGTAGTACCAAGGCTCCGGATCGCTGTGTCTGAACTCGCAACTTATATTGAATTGCTTGGGCGACTGTCTCGCCTCTCATGTCCGCTCCTCCAGCACATGACTCCTCACAATACCCGGGCATCTCCCGGTCTTGAACTAAGGAAAGCGTAGGTTTCCCAGCTGCAGAGAGCGTCTTACTGGTCGGGCTGGAAAGGTGGGGGGTCATTGTTGTAGGTTCCCCAGCTGCAGAGTGCGTCTCGCTGGTCGGGCTTTAAAGGTGGGGGGTCGTTGCACCGTCCGGCACTATCTGAGTAGTTGAGTGGACACAAGTATGTTCCCCCATCTGTGGCCCAAAAGTCCCATGCAGCTTAAGTAATTCACTGAGCTCTTTCTCTAGGCTTTGAAAGTGATTGGACAGTAGCTGGGTAACTGTGTACTCCCATCTGTTCAGCGCCTCCATTATCAGGATATAGGAAGCAGATAGCTTTTTGTTTGATTAGAGCAGATAGAGCAACAACTATGTGTTGCTAATAACCCGGAATCCGTGGGGACCGGGGGAGGTAAAAATGCGGCAGCCCCGACTACACAGTTAGGCAGAGTCACTAAGGAGGCCAAGATTGCCACGTGGTCTGTCACTATGCGGTCTAGCTGAGGAGCATAGGAAGAGCCGTGTATGTAGATTTATCCCATCAACTCCCCCAGGGCAACTCCAGGCACTTTGATGAAGATGTCCAGCACAGTAGTTGTGGTTTTTAAAAGAAAAATGTCAGCCGTATTTAGTCAGTTCAGGATTTAACCCAACTGCTAGCGTGGATATTAAAACACACGCTAGCACACTGAGAAATATCCAGGACGTGACCCACTCAGGAAACAAAATAAGCAGGGTATAAGAACTTCCCAAAAGAATAGTAATTCAAAATATCTTCTTGAGGATAGAATTGATTTACAGGAGATAGAGTTCCTTTCTCAGGAAAATAGAAACAAACAAAGATTATGTCCCTTTAACCAGGTTGTCAGTGGACAAATGAATATGTTTCTTTCTTGCAGGTTTGCAACAAACTAAGAGTGTCCCTTTAAGCAGGTTGTTAGCAAACAAATAATAATGTCCTTTTAGCAGAATTAAAGCAAACAAATGATAGTGTCCTTATTAGCAGGATTAAAGTAAACAAAGATAAAGTCCCTTTAAGCAGGTGTCCTCAAACAAATGTTAATGTCCTTTAAAGCAGGATTGTCAGCAAACAAATGATAATGTCCTTATTATCAGGATTAAAGCAAACAAAGATAAAGTCCCTTTAAGCAGGAGTCCGCAAACAAATGTTAATGTCCTTTTAAGCAGGATTGTCAGCAAACAAATGATAATGTCCTTATTAGCAGGATTAAAGCAAACAAAGATAAAGTCCCTTTAAGCAGGTGTCCGCAAACAAATGTTAATGTCCTTTTAAGCAGGATTGTCAGCAAACAAATGATAATGTCCTTATTAGCAGGATTAAAGCAAACAAAGATAATGTCCCTTTAAGCAGGTGTCCGCAAGCAAGATAATAATGTCCTTGTAGGCAGGTTAGCAGGCAAACAAGATTTGTAAGCAAGAGGTATTGGCAAAACAATGTCATGAAGGATAGGGTCAGACTTCACAAGATAGTACTCACATAGACAGGGACCGGCAGAAGAGAACAAACGGGCCCCGAGTAAATCTCCCGCCGAGATTTAAAGGCAGAGAGAGGCCGCCACGTCATAGGGGTTGTCCAGAGAATGCGTCACGTTGCCTAGCAACGTGACGTAGGAACCCAGAAGAGATCCGGGAGCCGCGGCGACACGGCGATGAACGGAGAATTCATGACATCACCCCCCCCCTCAAGGACCCCTCCGGGGGACAGGACCAGGCCTAGTAGGGTGAAACTTGTGAAAGGCCTTAATTAAGGCAGGGGCACGCACCTGCCGGGCAGGTTCCCAGGATCGTTCCGTAACAGGATAACCCTTCCAATGAATGAGATAATATAGTTTCTTACCACGAAGTTTGGAATCCAGGATGTGACTGACCTAAAATTCAGGTCGGCCATGAATCAAAAGAGGTGGAGGTTTGAGCATAGGTTTAGAATACCTATTAGATAATACAGGTTTCAAAATAGATACGTGGAATACCGGATGGGCTTTGAGGGTCTTGGGCAGAGCAATTCGGTAAGCAGTAGGACATACTTGACCCAGTATTCGGAAAGGACCCACATATCGTGGTCCCAATTTGGTGGAAGGCTGCTTGAGGCGAAGATGACGTGAAGAAACCCAAACCTTATCGCCAGGCCGATATTTGGGAGCCCTCCGTCGCCGAAGATCAGAATAGAACTTATAACGTTCAGAAGCCTTGGAAAGAAGAAGGCGTATCTTCTTCCAATGACGAGTTAACCTCCTGGCGGATAGATCAGAAGCAGGATTTTCAGTGGAAGAAGTGTGTAGAGGAAACGTTCTGGGTTGAAATCCATAGGCTGCATGAAAAGGAGAGGTCTGAAGAGAGGAGTTGTAACGTGTGTTATGAGCCAATTCTGCTAGTGGAAGGTAACCAGTCCAATTAGAATGATGATGATCCACATAATGCCTCAAATAAGTTTCAAGGCACTGGTTAACCCTTTCGGTTTGGCCATTAGACTCCGGATGATGTGAAGTAGACAAAGAGATAGTTGTTCCAAAGTGTTTGCAGAGTGATCTCCAAAACCGAGAAACAAATTGTACTCCTCTATCCGAAACGATGTTCAGAGGGAAGCCATGTAATCTCACAATGTGTAAGAGAAAAAGTTCGGAAAGTCTTTTGGCAGATGGTAAACCAGGTAAAGGAATGAAGTGAGCTGTCTTAGTGAACCTGTCAACAACCACCCAAATAGTGTTGTTTCCAGCTGAAAGAGGAAGATCGGTAATAAAATCCATGGATAAATGGGTCCAAGGCTGATGACGAATGGGTAATGGTTGGAGCAAACCGGAGGGAAGTTGACGAGGAGTCTTATTGCTGGCACACTGTGTACATACTGAGACATAATCTGTAACATCTTGAGACAGAGTAGGCCACCAGACATGTTGCTTGAGCCTTCGAGCAGTGTTACTGATGCCAGGATGTCCAGAGAGAGGACTGTCGTGAGCCCAATATAGAATCTTGGAACGAAGACGTTTAGGAACAAAGAGTAGGCCATCAGGAGGTTTGCAAGACAAAGGAAGATCCTTTTGAGCAGATTGTAAGTCATGTAACCACGAGGTTGATAACTGGGCTAAGACTTTATGAGGTTGAAGTATGGTACCAGATTCAGGAGTAGAAGTATCTTGAAATTGTCTGGAAAGGGCGTCAGCCCTGATGTTCTTAGAACCGGGAATATAAGACAGATTGTAATGAAAACGTGAGAAGAACAAAGACCAACGTGCTTGTCTGGAGTTCAGTCGTTTGGCCGTTTGAAGATAGAGAAGGTTTTTATGATCTGTGAGTATAGTAAATGGCAAAGAAGTGCCTTCCAACCAATGCCTCCATTCATCCAGGGCCATTTTAATAGCAAGTAACTCCTTATTGCCTACATCATAATTTAATTCAGAAGGAGAAAATTTCTTGGAGAAGAATCCCACAGGGTGGATCTTTCCTGTGTCAGGTATACGTTGGGAAAGAACAGCCCCAGCAGCAACTGAAGAAGCATCCACTTCAAGAATAAATTGAAAATCCGGATTTGGGTGACGCAGGATAGGTGCAGAAGATAAAGCTTTTTTGAGAGAATCAAAAGCTTCAACAGCTTCAGGAGGCCAATCTTTACAGTTTTGTCCTTTCCTGGTGAGAGACGAAAGAGGTGACGTTATAGTAGCAAAACCTTTGATGAATTTCCTGTAATAACTGGCAAACCCCAGGAAACGTTGCAGAGCTTTAAGAGAATCAGGTTTAGGCCACTCCAAAATGGCAGAGAGTTTAGTTGGATCCATTTCAAATCCTGATTCAGAGATTACATATCCCAAAAAGGGAATGGACCTTTGATGAAAAGAACATTTTTCCAGTTTAGCAAAAAGATGGTTATCTCTTAAACGTTGAAGTACTTTCCTGACGTGATGTATATGATCTTGGTAGTTTTGAGAAAAAATTAATATATCGTCAAGGTAAATGATGACAAAAATATTCAAGAAATCCCGAAAAATCTCATTCACGAAGTGTTGAAAAACAGCAGGGGCATTACACAGCCCAAACGGCATGACCAGATACTCATAATGCCCAAATCGAGTGTTAAAGGCTGTCTTCCACTCATCACCCTTGCGCATACGGATAAGGTTGTATACTCCACGGAGATCGAGCTTGGTAAAAATGGTGGAACCTTGAAGATATGTGAATAATTCAGGTATTAGGGGTAAAGGATAACTGTTCTTGATGGTAATTTGATTTAAGCCTCTGTAATCGATACAAGGTCGCCATCCTTCTTTCCCACAAAGAAGAACCCAGCCCCTACAGGAGAAGAGGAGGGTCGAATGAATCCTCTGGCCAAATTATCTTTGATATATTCTCCCAAGGCTACATTTTCAGGCCTAGAAAGTGGGTAAGTTTTGCCTCGAGGATAAGGAGCTCCAGGAAGAAGATCAATAGGGCAATCAAATGAACGATGAGGAGGAAGACGTTCTGCTTCTTTTTTAGAAAAGACATCGACAAAATCTTGATACTGCGTAGGTAGAGGACCAGAAGTGTCAGTAGTAAGAGCAATAGTGAGTGGTATTTTAGTAAGTGCTTGAAGACAGTTAGTATGGCAAGATAATCCCCAGGAGGTGAGTTCACCATGGGTCCAAGAAAAGGTAGGATTATGTAACTGAAGCCAAGGAAGACCCAGGATTATGGGAAATTGAGGAGTAGTAATCACATCAAAACATATCCTCTCACAATGAAGTACTCCGACAGAAAAAAGTATGGGTATAGTAGTAAACTGGATGAGTCCGGAACCCAAAGGATCTCCACTAACAGTAGAGACGGAAACTGAAAACTTCTTTCTTAGTAAGGGAATAGTGTGAGTAGACACAAAAGTGGAGTCAATGAACACTCCTCCAGCACCAGAATCAATAAGAGCTTGGGTATGAATCTTGTTATCACCCAATTGAAGGGTTACAGGAACAAAGAGTTTATTATAGAGGGAATGAACTTGTTTTTGGCTTAACTTAGTTCCCTGGACAGAAGTTAAGCCCTGGCTTTTACTGGCCTGGTAGGACAATCCCTTAATAAATGCCCTTTAAGGCCACAGTATAGACACAGGCCAAGAGAACGTCTTCTCAAACGCTCAGTTTCTGTTAATTTTATGGTTCCTACTTCCATAGGTTCAGCCTGATCAGGAGAAGGAGAGGCAGTCGTTACCGGGTTAGAAAAACGAGGAGCCAGACGAAAAGGAGTTCGAGTTGAGGACCTCTGATTTCTTTCTCTTTCTTGTTGGCGTTCACAATATCTAGAATCAAGACTGATGCAAAGATTTATTAAGGCTTCTAGGGATTCTGGAAGTTCCCGATACACCAATTCATCTTTGAGACGTTCTGAAAGTCCTTTGCGAAAAGCTGCTCTAAGAGCTCCCTGATTCCAATTAGTTTCAGATGCAAGAGTGCGGAACTCAATGGCATATTGAGACACTGGTTGACCACCCTGACGTAGGTCTAATAGAGAAGCTTCAGCAGCGGAAGTCCTTCCAAGTTTGTCAAACACGTTAGAAAAAACAGAAAGAAAAGCATCCACATCCTGAAGTATAAGATCATCTTTTTCTAACAGAGGTGATACCCAGGCCAAAGCTCTTCCTTTCATTAAGGAAATAAGGAATGTAATCCGAGATGAGGGAGTAGCAAAAAGGGTAGGACTGTTACGAAAGTGAAGTCGACATTGATTCAGAAAACCCCTACAATCTTCAGGATTCCCATCATATTTATCTGGAAGAGGAATCCTAGGACTCAAATGTCCTTGTGATTGGTTGTTGGGAATAGGAGGAGGAGATGCCTCAATATTAGGATTGGGAGGGATAGGAGCAACCAAGCTCTGTAATAATGTAGTGATTTGATCCAGCTTAGTATCCAAGGATTGCAAGTGGGTAGCATGAGATCCCAGTAATTGTCCCTGGTGAGTCACGGCCATGGATAATTCAGTGGGGTCCATTTATGGCCCGTTTGTAATGTCAGCCGTATTTAGTCAGTTCAGGATTTAACCCAACTGCTAGCGTGGATATTAAAACACACGCTAGCACACTGAGAAATATCCAGGACGTGACCCACTCAGGAAACAAAATAAGCAGGGTATAAGAACTTCCCAAAAGAATAGTAATTCAAAATATCTTCTTGAGGATAGAATTGATTTACAGGAGATAGAGTTCCTTTCTCAGGAAAATAGAAACAAACAAAGATTATGTCCCTTTAAGCAGGTTGTCAGTGGACAAATGAATATGTTTCTTTCTTGCAGGTTTGCAACAAACTAAGAGTGTCCCTTTAAGCAGGTTGTTAGCAAACAAATAATAATGTCCTTTTAGCAGAATTAAAGCAAACAAATGATAGTGTCCTTATTAGCAGGATTAAAGTAAACAAAGATAAAGTCCCTTTAAGCAGGTGTCCGCAAACAAATGTTAATGTCCTTTAAAGCAGGATTGTCAGCAAACAAATGATAATGTCCTTATTATCAGGATTAAAGCAAACAAAGATAAAGTCCCTTTAAGCAGGAGTCCGCAAACAAATGTTAATGTCCTTTTAAGCAGGATTGTCAGCAAACAAATGATAATGTCCTTATTAGCAGGATTAAAGCAAACAAAGATAAAGTCCCTTTAAGCAGGTGTCCGCAAACAAATGTTAATGTCCTTTTAAGCAGGATTGTCAGCAAACAAATGATAATGTCCTTATTAGCAGGATTAAAGCAAACAAAGATAATGTCCCTTTAAGCAGGTGTCCGCAAGCAAGATAATAATGTCCTTGTAGGCAGGTTAGCAGGCAAACAAGATTTGTAAGCAAGAGGTATTGGCAAAACAATGTCATGAAGGATAGGGTCAGACTTCACAAGATAGTACTCACATAGACAGGGACCGGCAGAAGAGAACAAACGGGCCCCGAGTAAATCTCCCGCCGAGATTTAAAGGCAGAGAGAGGCCGCCACGTCATAGGGGTTGTCCAGAGAATGCGTCACGTTGCCTAGCAACGTGACGTAGGAACCCAGAAGAGATCCGGGAGCCGCGGCGACACGGCGATGAACGGAGAATTCATGACAAAAAACATACAATTAAACCTTAGTAAGAGTCGAGAGCTCCTCTCACACACGTCCTTCCGCAACACCTGCAGGCTCCGCCCCCCTCCTCCACCTCTTTTATTATTTCTGTCCCTCCTAAATAAAGTATAAGCCTTAAACTTAACTGCCCAGTCATGTGAATCATCCCACTGTTATGAGCTGCTTATTCTATTTTCATTATTTTATATGTCTAACCAAACTTTTCTTTTACTGAACTCTTCTCTGAAACTGCAGTTATATTACTTCTGTATTTTCCAGCAATTCACTTATAACCTAATAATCTATGTATCTGCATTTTTCTAACAACTTGCTTCTAACCTAATAAGTTACACAAACATATAACTTTGTTTTGGCTATTTCTCATAGATTGTTTTCTAAATGTCTTAAAATCAAGGCCTCTTTGTCTAGTATTATTTTTCCAATCCAATTAGTATCTGGCCAAATTCCAAGAAAGCATATCTTACTAATTCTAACATAGAGAACCAGTTTTTTTTTTTAGCAACCACTAATCACGTGAGATTTATTGGCCAATCATTATCAGCCAATTAGCTCTCTGCTTTATAAGTTACTGTAATAGTATAAAAATGCATGTATATGAAAATGTATTAGTCTTGCGTTGCTGTGTTTTGTGCTGGAACACTGTTTCAACAGTGTAATAAAGATTACCTCTCTTGAGGTGAGCCCTTGTTTGATAAATATCTGGCCTGGACCTCTTTATTACTGCGCCTGAGATGAGCTCACTCACGACAGTATCTTGGCGACTCTGGTGGGACATGCTTCAGGTCGACCTTCCGTGCCTCCCTGGCTCGGAACCAACATCTGCATGCACCCATCTGATTCAGGTCTATAGCTTACCTTTGGGAGGTTTTGTCTTGTTGGCCAGGGAGTCCCGGAGGCGATAAGGGAGTACGTCCTGAGGAACAGACAGTCTGGCACTTAAACACCATTAGGGCGCCAGTCCACTATAAAATAAAGTTTCAGGTGGTAGGGATTTTACAGAGGCAGAAATAGTGATCCACAACATATTGTGACTTGAGACTATAGTGCTAATCTCTTCCGCTAAGCAGGGACATTGAGGTAGTGTCTGTCCGGTAACTGCAGGGACTTGATTGACTATAGTGCTAATCTCTCCCGCTAAGCAGCGACGTTAAGGAAATGTCCATCCGAAAACTGCAGGGACTTGATTAGGGATTGAAGTGAGGTGTGGATTTTGAGGAGTTAAAGTGCCCCTGTTTTTGGTTGAATTTTTGTAGACTGGGCACTTTGTCATCAAAATTTACATTCACTTTAAGGAACAGGGATATAATAATGGGATTCCGGCTGTCTAAAGTAGACAAAGACTCTCCCCTTGTTAGAGTATATGCAAATTAGGGAAAACTCAGTACTGCTTGGTTATAAAAAAATATATAGACCTTATACTTTGTGCACAGAGCTCTGAGTTTCCTATACTCTCAGCCTTGATCCTGAATTAAGGTGGCCGAGATTTGGGTCCTTTGAGCTCCCTAAATGAATTGCCCTCCGCAATCTTCTGGTTAATATATGCCCTGACCAAATGGACTACTATTATCTTTTTGAGAATAGTAGGGTTGCGGACGTCAAAACCCAAAAGAAAATGTGTTTTCTGTGTCACTAAAAGTTTGATGTATGTTAAAATTGCTTTAGAATAAATGCTGGGAGTGAAACATTTGAGGTATGTGAGATGATATGAATTTTTGTGTACAATCGCTGAAAAAGAAAGCTGGCCTTGATGTTTGATGCAGGCTAGAGCTCTGTGTGTGTATCAGGGATTCTTAGCTAAGAAATTTGATGACGTAATGATTTGCTTGTTATTGCTATAACTTGGTTTTAAAGTCATTTGTATGTTCTTAATTTTGTGTGCCAATAATAGCATTTTTTTGTTTGTTTTAAGTGATATTTGTTTTATGTATGGGCTGATAAGAGATTTAATGTGTTTCCATCTGTTTGAGGCATATTAAATATATTGTTTTTTGCAAGTGAAGTAACTAAGGACTTTGAAAGTGTGATGGTGTGTGTGATTTTTGTCACTCTCTAGTAAATATGAGAGTTTTTCGGGTATATGATTAATGGGTTAAGTATGTTGTATTTGCAAGTATTTGTTTGTGGAAAAGATTTAAAAAAAAAAAAAAACTTGTCTTGTTTGCCATTGGAGTTCTGCTTATTTGCTGTATTATGGACTGTGTGCCATTAGATATATCTAAAGTATTTGGATCTGTTTCTTTTGCAATAAATATTTAAGTATATGCAGGTTGTGATACAGTGGGGAGGTGGAGTTTTGATGGTAAATAAGGCAATAAGGTTGAATATATAATATACATGATAAATGGTCAGCCCTTATGGGGACAGTACACTGTAAAATTGTTTTATATTCATGTATTTTCAATGACTTGTTATACAAGCTGCATAGTATAAAATGTAGGAGAAATTGCATTTGCAAGTTTATTTGTAAATATGAAGTAGCTGGTTTTGTGTTTTTAAAACACAGTTATTGCAATGGGTTGAATTTCAGATAATAAGCATATATCATTGTGTTCATTATCTTATATTTGTCTGTAAAACTGGAGCTCAGTGCTTAGACAGAGCAATGGAAAATTGTCATTTTATTACTTAAAGGGCCAGTTCACTCATGGGAAAGGAGTTCATGAGCAGCAATAACACTGGATTAACAAGTAAAGGAGATAATACATAAAATGTAGTAGTTTCTAAAATATATATATTGTTTTTACATTTTTTGTCTTCTTTGCAGTTCAGCTAAATGTCCCTGGAATGCCCTGATAAAAGGGCAGTGCTGCAATGCTCTATTACCCCGCCCTATGGCCAATCAAAGTGCTTTAGTAAATGATATGCTACAGACAGTAAACGTCCAATGTGCACACACAATCAGCAGCTAACAAAATAAATTAAAATGTCACTCCCCACACTTTACATTTAACTGTCTCTGGGAGCATATATTTGCATAAGACCTGGATGATTTTCTATATTTTTACTTTAGTTTGTTTTACAATAGTTTGGTTACATAATCACATTGTGCAGACCTTTCCTAGTATATATAGCTACTTAGAATTGCGACAATGTCGTATTGAATACACCCAGCTTTGTCAAACTGAACACATTCAGTATGACAACTTTAAAATTGTCATATTGAACTAAAAAAGTATCATAGAAAAGAAAAAAAAACCCTGTATTCATACACTGGTCTATACATAACAATCCAATGTAGGACTACTTACTGTGTGAAATGAAATATCATAATTTGATGATTTTGTATCTTGTATCCTCTACCCCACGTCTGCCCCAAAGTCAAACAGAAGCCATCACTTTGAGTGTATTTACGCCTGATCTTACACCAGCTGTTTTCTGGTTAATGGTCACCTAAAGTCCTTTATATACACATACAAATGTAATGAAACCCTCCCAATTAGATCTGAGCTTACACCTTCACTGTGAACAGATAGGAATATCCTTGATCCCTCTTGAGACATTACAGTTTGTCATCCCACCATCGGCGGTGAGATACAGCATTAGGATGCAATAAACGTCTCACAATGTTAAGTTAGATAAACATTGCAGGTCTATACTTTATCAAGGTCATATATGACTCAATGGCTCCTTGAGAATACCCATAGGCTTTATTTTCAAAAGAACTAGCAGGAAGCAGTGAAACGGCTATCCATTACGAAAGTATGAACAAATAAAAGTAAATTGTAAAGCTATTCAATATTAGGATCCAAGAATGTGTCTAGAATTAAGAAAGTGAGTTTTGTTAGGATCCAAGAATGTGCTTAGAATTAACATAGCGAGTTTTATTAGAAGCAGTTTTACTATAAGCAGTGACAGATCAGCATCGTAAGAAATTACATACATTATTCAAAGAATTGACTATTCCCAGTAACCGATTCTATTACATATTGGCACATTGACTCTGACATTATATGTTATAGACACATAGAGACAATGAGCCATAGTAAGATCGGGCAATACCGAACATCTGAGAAAGATCTGTAGTCCTAATAAGTGAGGGAACTACATATCCCATAAGTCAATGGGGAATATGATGCTGCACGTTCCGGTCATATGATGCAGACCGGTGGACCAAAGAACTTCCGGTCACATGATAGAGACCGGTGAATCGAATAAACTATGTCTCCCAAAAGCTAAAACGGAAGTTGATACCGCGATACCAGGCCACTTCCGGTCATAGCAATTTTCAAAATAAGATTGCATTGGAAATTAAGTTTTTGACATCAACAGGGGCAATTCATAAATGAGAACCAGTCCATGTAAATAAATAAGCAATTTTAGCCCAAAGAAAGGGGAAACCCGCCCAGAAAACTAACGGAGTTAACACAGAATATAATAACAACATTGACAAAACGCTACTATTACCTAATAATGAAAATAAAAAACAAATAAATAGGAAAATCTAGATTTATACTAGAATTTGTGGCAATAATAGGAACCAATTGACCTTTAAGATGGGAAAACATAAACATAACATAGGAAATATCCCAGAGATGCAATGGGTGAAACAGGAAACATAACATAGGAAATATCCCAGAGATGCAATGGGTGAAACAGGAAAGGGAGGTGCCTCTAAAAATGGCGCCAAAACAGCACCAATCATTTCAACACTGACCCTACTTAAAGCTCCCAGATTTTCTGATACAGTATAGTCTTGAGAAAGGCCTAGTCTAGGCCGAAACGCGTTGGCATACTGGTGAGCTTGGTTTTAATTACCTATATTATATATTATTTACAGTGTTGCACTATTTGTTTCTCTTTTGTTCCCTTTTAGGTATTTTATCAATGTATTTGTTTGTTATGGATCTTACCAAGGATTTTTAACATCTGAATTAAGGATTTGTTTTCACTAGATCTTTAGTGCTTTTTAATATTATCACTGATTTTCTATTTTTGTCTTTTGATATTTTTGTCTTTTTATTTTTGTCTTTTGATTTTTGACCTTTGTTCATCATTTGAATTCAAGTTTTCCACGTGGATTTTTTCACAAGTTATTTTTATTTTTATACACCTCACGGATTTACAATTTTTTAATTTAGAAGCTGAACCACAATAATTTGACCCACTCAACGTTTACATTCTACTATTATTGACTTCACGTTATATTTCTACACGTCACTTGGGAGGAAACACTACTGGATTCACTTACACATAACCGGTTGAACATTTGAACATTTTTTATGTACGCCAATTTTTGTGAACACTATTTTTTGTGAATGCTATTTTTCTTTGTTGACAGCTATTGTGTGCACTCAATCACTCACTTAGGTTGTTTATATTATTGAATGTACATGTCCTTCTAACTCCTCATCACTGGCTCACTAAGTCAGCGTCACATGCTTTACTCCATTGGATATTTTTAGATATTTTTAGATTTGTTTATTATATATTTTTTTGTTAAGTCAGACATGGATCCATGCGTCTGATTGCCATTTGTAAATTTTTTTTTTTATTTAAATTTTTATTGAGGTTGTGCGAAAACAATACAACTGATATAAGACATCATATCTTTGCATCAAACACAAGTGGTACATTTCAAGTAGATAACTTTTACAAAGTACAATGATGAAATTTTCCATAAAAATAATCCAATAGAGAGCTGAGCAAAACGAGAATGAAACTGGAACCTCATTTTCTTTTCACAACCCAAAAAATTAACTATTTAAACAGTCATGGTAGAAGCTATAGACTTAGAACAGGTTGATAAAGGGTAGTTGGGATGCTAGCAAAAATGAAAATAACTTTTTGTGGTGTGGATTTTATGGTAAACTATGAATATATGTTAAGAAAAGGTTATTAAAGTTAGGATACGGTATAGGCAAGATAAGCCGTGCAATTAACCCTCCTAGAGTAGGAGGTTTATTATAAAGAGAGGGGGGGGGGGGGAGTTGATGGGTGATTAGAACACAAAGAATATGAAGCTTAAAATATAGCTTAGAATCCAAAAGGCTCATTGTGGGTTGAAGAGGAGACAATTAAGTAAATGCGACATACAGTATAGAGTAAGTAATCAGACTACTACGACTTAGGGCAGTATAGTTCTACATATGAGGTCATGGACATATTGGTTAGCCATTTGTAAATTTTTATATGTATTAAAATGCACTTTTTACTAACCTTTTAAGCTTTTTAGCGCTTACTCTCTCCCCATTTTAACTAGTATATATAGATAATATAAAATCTGTGAGACTAGCAGTGGGGAAAAAAAAGAGTTACATTTGCTTTCCAGCTGATTGAGGCTTCATGCCAATGTGGATTGGACTTCTGAGTTGAATACATACAGTTCTGTGTAAAAGTCTGTTCTAATACAGGAGTGGAATTGCATGTTGCAAATGCTTTTTTGTTGTTGTTTTTTTAAGTTGCAAACTGAGAGATATCACTGACCTGAATGTATTCAAGCTCTAAGAAAAACTGCTCACTGCTCAACACGGAGTCAGGGGGTGGAGCAAGTGCTATGCAAAAGAAGGCAGGGAAACAAACAAAAAATTTTTAAAGGGGTACTGGCAAACTGATATAAAATCTGAGATTCAAAAAAAAAACACGGAGTCAGGGGGTGGAGCAAGTGCTATGCACAGAAGGCAGGGAAACAATTTTTTTTTTTAAAGGGGTACTGGCAAACTGATATAAAATCTGAGATTTAAAAAAAAAAAATATTTCCAGAGAAAGAAAATTAAGTTTATTGTATGCTCAGCACTAGTATATTTAACTATGTCAGCAGTTTCTATTCAAAATATTCTTAATTTGGGTAAACTGTCCCTTTAACTATCCTGCACCCCACTGTGAGTGTGGTTTCTTATGCTGGCTTGTTTACTTAGGCTGATTGATAGATGAAACTCCAGTATAAAATTTTTACTATTAGTGGGTATACCACAGGCTAAATCAGCTATTTCAAATGTCAAAATAGAGAAATGGAGCTTGTACAGGGACATTCTTTACACATTTATGTGCCACACACAGTACATCTCTTACTCAATCAGAAAAAATACACAACATTTTTTAAACCAACGTCTCACTAGGTATGAGACATTGCTTCTTGTACCTTCTAATATCACTATCATCCACTGTACCTCTCTCAACCCAGCATCTTTGTTACCTCTACCTGATGATGGTACCCCACACCATGACTGTTTATCTGTATCTCTCTTTTCCTCCATACCAAGGGATGACCTCTCTGATGTGCCTCTACCTAACCAGTATTGGACACTGTTCTGTGATGGAAGTTTGAGGATGGTGAATGTTTCTGCTGTAGTCATGACAGATTCTGTTATAGAGGCCGAGCCCCTCCCATCTCACTACAGTGCCCAAGCAGCTGAGCTACATGCACTCACACTTGCTTGTCAGCTCTCAAAGGACAGGTCAGTAAACATTTACACTGATAGTAAATATGCTTTAGGGATTGTATACGCCACTGGTCAATTATGGAAATTAAGCGGTTTTCTAACTTCTGCTGGTACCCAAATAGCCAATGCACCACAAGTTTCTGCACTCCTTGACTCAATCCATTTACCCACACCATCGAAATGACTGTCATGCATTGCAAAGCACACACCCACTCACAGGAACCCATTTCACTTTGTAATAGTTATGCTTATCAAATTGCTTAGCATGCAGCTTCTCTACCATTTATCCTTCTCTCACCCCCACTCACAAACCTCACCCTCTTGACACTACATTGTCTTCTCTTACACTTCTCTTCCTGAACAAACTGTTCACCACTGGACTATTCTTGGTCTTACCTGTGACTCTTTTGGTATCTGGTCCACTCCAGATGGATGCCCTGCTCTACCTCAACCACACCTCTCTCTTATGCTATCCTTTCTGCATAACCAAACACACTGAGGTACCACACAACTTGCTGAAACCCTTGACAGTGGTTTGCCCTCCATCAAGCTGCAAAATGATTTGTATTGAATTGTGAGACGTGCTTAATTCAATCCAAGGAGGAAACCTAAAGGCCCACCAGGCGGACACCCATGGGCATTTTAACCTTTTGAACGTTTACAAATTGACTTTTCTGACATACCTCCCTGTAGGGGTTTCAAACATTTACTTGTGATAGTGGACCAACTTACTGGATGTGTCGAGGCCTTTCCTACTAGAACTGTGAAACTCCAAGAAGTTGCCAAGTGAATGCTAAAAGAACTCATACCCAGGTTTGGCCTCCCCAGAGTAATTGAATCTAACAGAGGAACACATTTCACAAGTAATATTATTCAGCAACTGACATTAGCCTTAGGCTTTACTTGGCATCTCCATACCCCTTGGCATCCAGAAAAGCTCATGCCAAGTGGAAAGAAAGAACTAGACCCTAAAACAGATTATTGCTAAAATGTGTTCTAAAGCAAGCCTTAAATGCGTAGATGCTTTGCCCCTAGCACTGTATGGGACTCACACAAACCATAGGGTGACCCTCAAGCTCTCACCATATGAACTGTTGTTTGGTAGGCCACCTCCTTTGTATAGTTCCAACACCTTACACCTGCCTGACCTTGCAGTAGGTGATGTATAACTGCTTATCTTTTGCAACTGCAAAAGCAATTACATTCTCTCCACAGACATGCCTCTCTCTCTCAGTCTTTGCCATTGGACGTGACTGCACATCCCTTCCAGTCAGGTGACTTCATTTTAGCCCAGACCTATAAAAAAAAAACACTGCAGCCTCTCTGGAAAGGTCCTTACTGGTTTTGCTGACTACTCCAACAACTATTAAAGTTGCCAAGGTTGACTCTTGGATCCACTACTCCAGGTGTAAACGATACAGCCCAGACAAAGAAGCAGCCTGCAACGGAGCAAGGAAAGAAGAAGCTGGGGCAACCAAGGCCTCTGAAGAAGGGGTAACCAAGACCCCTGACGACGAGGGATTAATTCAGACCCTTCCTGGTTTGAAAGTCAGACTAATCAGAAATAGTAAAATTCCACTATCTGAATGAGTGAAACTGAAAGATTTGTTTTCCTTACTCTTATTTTCATTGTCTGACTCCTCTGTTATCTTGAGTAACATTCCTCAACATGTCTCCTTTGTTTTGTGTCACACTTTTGACCATGCTCTCTTACTCTATTTCCAAATATGTGTCTCCTGGTCAGTGTGTTTCTTCTAACCCTTTTACTAAATACTCCTGTTCTGGTAACCTTGTATCTGTGGCAGTTTTCCCTCCCACTACTAGCTGCCTCACAAGTAATTATACTCAAAGTTCGCAATAAAAGTCCTAAGGGTTTTTTTTATCCAGTCTATTTGCATAGCCCCCCACTACTGAATGTGGTTTGAAAATTATGGAGTGGGTAGCTGAGAAACGAAATTTACCCCTCCTTACTTGTGTTCCCATATAACTACCTTTGCCACAACCCCTATTTACCCCATTATTCTTTTCCCCATAATGATAATTTACCTAATGCCCAATTGTCCTGAGAGAAAGGCCCCTTAGGTGAAAGGGGACTAAACTGACATGTTGCCCTACTCCAAACTATAGCCCATCACACTGAGGGCAACTGTTATATTTGTGCTCACATTCCTACTCAATATAATGGGGGTATTCCTCTCATGGGTATTAATGTTGATTTGTTTACCTTTGATTTGTCTACTTTTATTTGTCCAGGTACACCATTGTTCAACCTATCAGGCAATTTTATCTCCTTGGGAGGCACCTCATATGGTACTATCTTCAGGGAAATTGGCCAAAGTACGGTGCGGATGGGTGCCTCCCTATGTGAGTATGTAATTTCCAGTAATGGCACTCATTTCCAGTTGGTAAAATTCCTCTGGAATGATCCTGACTGTGAATCATAATCTCACTGCATTTTTTTTGTTTCCTCCAGGTCCCCAATTGTACTTTTGTTTCCCAATCCCTTGTACAATCTTTCCTTAACAGACCACCCCCTTGGTTGTATTGGATATGTGGACAGACAGTGGTGTCAGTCCTCCCTGGTAACTATACAGCCATTTGCTTCCTGGGTGTGGTAACCCCAGCCATCCGTGTTGTTCTGACTCTGCCCTTTGGCCCAATTCACAATAAACGTGAATCTGGAAGCTCTCTGCTCCCCCTTGTCCAACAGTATGCTGGAGATTCAACTGGTCGAGCTATCCTCCCGGCCTACCTGAATCATCAGGACATCATCATGTTATCTGTGATATTACAGACCTTCATGAATGAGAGTGCAGGAGTTGTTCAGAGTGTGGCCCAAGAGTTGAAGCAGCTTAGACAACTAGCATTGCAGAATAGGATGGCCCTTGATTACCTCCTGGCTTCCCAAGGAGGGGAGGGGAAGGGGGGTGTAGTCTTGTGAGCAAACAATGTTGTACCTATGTTACTGATCAATCACTTAATTTGAGTCACCATCTCACAGTTATTAGGTCCCTTTTCCAGGATGTCCAAGATGTGATTGATGACAATTGGAGGTATTTTTGGCCATCTCTTTGATTGGCTACCTAATTTGGGATGGTTAAGCTCCCTTTTTCTGTATGGCATTGTTATTATAGTATGCCTTATCCTGATGTGTTGCTGTATACAATTTATACCTGGTTTAATTTCTACATGCAAGAGTGTTTTCTCTGTGTCTCATTCTTCTCTCAAATACTTGTTTCCCTCTATCCATTTTGAATCTCCCCACCATGTTGAGATCTCTCTTGACCCTGATTTCTTTTGAGTTCTCCTACTTCTCTCCTGCTCTATGTTTCTTCTAACCTCTTGACCTTACAATGTTATTGTCTAACCACCAGCTGTGCCCTAAATTTCCCTCTTATCCCTATGCAGGATGCACTACGTCCCTAGGATCGTCTAGAACTTTCCTACATTGGGAAACTGGCCACGGACAGACCATGGACCATCATCTACCTTGATGGCCACCCCGGTCGTAGCCTGTATACCCATAACCCACTCCTTTTTCCCTCCCTGGTGGTTTCTATTTCTTCATTGTCATTCTGTATTGTTTTATTTTGCTTTCATATTGCATTACCTTATACTTACACTCTCTATATTTCCTTCAGAGGTGCAGAATTCCTTCGCCTCCCAAACATGCCATGATACTACCTGACAACCCACTATTCACCATCAACTCTGCAAGAATGATGGGGATTGTTAATTGTTGTTAATGAATCTGAGAGGGTATGTTTCTGCACTATGTCATGTCACACTGCACATATATACTGTATATATAGGAATGTTTAGGTAGTTGTCTACTCCACCCGACGGCGCTTAGCGTCCGGGAATAGCGGAATAGTCTACTACCTAACAACTTCACTCCTACCTTGTTTTTGCTTACCCTCTTGTAGTCCTGTGAACCATCTTGGATGGGAGCACCCATGTACTAATAGCATTGTGATTGTCAAACCGCCATGAGTCACATTGAGTTTTTGTGATCGCAGCACTTTGACGTTTGCGATCAAAGGGGAGAATGTTATGAGCTGCTTATTCTATTTTCATTATTTTATATGTCTAAAGAAACTTTTCCTTTTCTTTTACTGAACTCTTCTCTGAAACTGCAGTTATATTACTTCTGTATTTTCCAGCAATTCACTTATAACCTAATAATCTACGTATCTGCATTTTTCTAACAACTTGCTTCTAACCTAATAAGTTACACAAACATATAACTTTGTTTTGGCTTTTTCTCATAGATTGTTTTCTAAATGTCTTAAAATCAAGGCCTCTTAGTCTACTATTATTTTTCCAATCCAATTAGTATCTGGCCAAATTCCAAGAAAGCATATCTTACTAATTCTAACATAGAGAACCAGTTTTTTTAGCAACCACTAATCACGTGAGATTTATTGGCCAATCATTATCAGCCAATTAGCTCTCTGCTTTGTAAGTTACTGTAATAGTATAAAAATGCATGTATATGAAAATGTGTTAGTCTTGCGTTGCTGTGTTTTGTGCTGGGACACTGTTGCAACAGTGTAATAAAGATTACCTCTCCTGAGGCGAGCCCTTGTTTGATAAATATCTGGTCTGGACCTCTTTATTACTGCACCTGAGACGAGCTCACTCACGACACCACCAAGTTTCAGTTATACTGATACTATCATAGACCTCTTCTGCAACTAAGAGCTCCAGCTCCCCCATTTTACTCATCATGCTTCTTGCATTTGTTGTCATACATTTAATTTTCATGTGCTTTCTGTTGCTATGTGGTGCGCTTTCCTACATACTTTCTAATATGACATTTTTTAAGTAATCTCTTCCTTGAGATATTATAGGAGTGACATATTCACAGACTGATCTCTCTGTTCTATTGTGTTCAAACTGACCGTCCCCCCTTTTGCCTAGTTTAAAAGATTCTCTACATGTACACCACACATACAAAATATTTAAAAAAAACAATAACACACTATTTTAATATTGATTTCATACAGGGAGTGCAGAATTATTAGGCAAGTTGTATTTTTGAGGATTAATTTTATTATTGAACACCAACCATGTTCTCAATGAACCCAAAAAACTCATTAATATCAAAGCTGAATAGTTTTGGAAGTAGTTTTTAGTTTGTTTTTAGTTATAGCTATTTTAGGGGGATATCTGTGTGTGCAGGTGACTATTACTGTGCATAATTATTAGGCAACTTAACAAAAAACAAATATATACCCATTTCAATTATTTATTTTTACCAGTGAAACCAATATAACATCTCAACATTCACAAATATACATTTCTGACATTCAAAAACAAAACAAAAACAAATCAGTGACCAATATAGCCACCTTTCTTTGCAAGGACACTCAAAAGCCTGCCATCCATGGATTCTGTCAGTGTTTTGATCTGTTCACCATAAACATTGCGTGCAGCAGCAACCACAGCCTCCCAGACACTGTTCAGAGAGGTGTACTGTTTTCCCTCCTTGTAAATCTCACATTTGATGATGGACCACAGGTTCTCAATGGGGTTCAGATCAGGTGAACAAGGAGGCCATGTCATTAGATTTTCTTCTTTTAAACCCTTTCTTGCCAGCCACGCTGTGGAGTACTTGGACGCGTGTGATGGAGCATTGTCCTGCATGAAAATCATGTTTTTCTTGAAGGATGCAGACTTCTTCCTGTACCACTGCTTGAAGAAGGTGTCTTCCAGAAACTGGCAGTAGGACTGGGAGTTGAGCTTGACTCCATCCTCAACCCGAAAAGGCCCCACAAGCTCATCTTTGATGATACCAGCCCAAACCAGTACTCCACCTCCACCTTGCTGGCGTCTGAGTCGGACTGGAGCTCTCTGCCCTTTACCAATCCAGCCACGGGCCCATCCATCTGGCCCATCAAGACTCACTCTCATTTCATCAGTCCATAAAACCTTAGAAAAATCAGTCTTGAGATATTTCTTGGCCCAGTCTTGACGTTTCAGCTTGTGTGTCTTGTTCAGTGGTGGTCGTCTTTCAGCCTTTCTTACCTTGGCCATGTCTCTGAGTATTGCACACCTTGTGCTTTTGGGCACTCCAGTGATGTTGCAGCTCTGAAATATGGCCAAACTGGTGGCAAGTGGCTTCTTGGCAGCTGCACGCTTGACTTTTCTCAGTTCATGGGCAGTTATTGTGCGCCTTGGTTTTTCCACACGCTATTTGTGACCGTGTTGAGTATTTTGAATGAAACGCTTGATTGTTTGATGATCTCGCTTCAGAAGCTTTGCAATTTTAAGAGTGCTGCATCCCTCTGCAAGATATCTCACTATTTTTGACTTTTCTGAGCCTGTCAAGTCCTTCTTTTGACCCATTTTGCCAAAGGAAAGGAAGTTGCCTAATAATTATGCACACCTGATATAGGGTGTTGATGTCATTAGACCACACCCCTTCTCATTACAGAGATGCACATCACCTAATATGCTTAATTGGTAGTAGGCTTTCGAGCCTATACAGCTTGGAGTAAGACAACATGCATAAAGAGGATGATGTGGTCAAAATACTCATTTGCCTAATAATTCTGCACTCCCTGTATAGTGTGAATGTGAGGAGTGAGACAGAGAGAAAAATAAAGTAAAATGGGGAGTGTGAGAATGGAGTGTGAGTGTCAGGAGTGGATATAGCATTGTGAGGAATACTTTAAGGACACAGAGGGTAATGTGAGTGAGTGTTTATAATGGAGGAGCAGGTCAGTAGAGGAGGAGAAGAAAAAGCAATATCAGGAGTGCAGAGGGGAAAAGAAAAAAAGCAAGATGCAAGAGAATAGATGTTTTTTTTTTTTAACCCAAGAGGGGCATGAATAGACTCATTTGTATTTGTTAAACTGAGAAATAAATATGCACAGAAACTTTACCATGAAAAAATCAATTTGAAGAGCTAAGCTAGGCTATTAAAAAAGAAACGTCTAAAACTTTTTAAGAAAATGAGCTTGAAAACATTATTCTGATGTATACATCTGTCTAATTCTCTAAAAGTACTGGTGGGCTTTATGTAATGTGCAAAGCCACTGGGAAAACCATTAAATAAACATTTTTTGATAGACTGATAAGTCTAAAAAATCAGGAAAAGGCAATGCAAGATTATTTGAACGCATTTTCTCATATGGAGCCAACTCCATTAATTGAAAAATGAGGACTGGACAAATTATTGATTTTACAGAAAATCCTTTGGAAACAATACATGCCTCAATATAATGTTTTTAGCCACTTTTTTGATGACCATGTTCATTTGTCTGATACTTAAAGGCACATAAAAGTAAACAAACTATATTAAATATAATATTATAGCAAAGGTTACCAAAGCTTCATATAAATTTGTATATTTAACATCAATGGGTCCAGTTTTTACTCACCCCTCCTACCATACCTTGGTACACTCCAACTCCTACCCCATCAACAGAAAGGGGAGCACGCTCCTAGCACCTCTACTTTAGTTGGTGTTATCTAATGTGTTGTTGCAATTTCCTCATGTTACTTCATACTGTCCTCCACATAGGTAGACTAGCATGTTTGTTATTGACTGTTTTAATTAAAGGCAAAACTATATATATGTTATTTTAAAATGTCCCCAACAAATCAGCAAGATGTGTGGACACTACTGTTTTGTTTCTTTTGCCATCACCTGAGTATTGTCTCTTTAAAAATCATTAAAATACAGTTATATGCAAATATTGTTGTTGGAAATAGTTGATGAATAACATACAAACACTTAAAAAACACATGGCTATTGTGAATTCTCCATTTTAAAATATTGTTGTGTTTCAATGTAAATAAGATCATATACACAGTATATTAGCACAACAGCAAAATGGTTACGCTGTTTTGTGTCTTGCACTCACTTCTCTCCATGTGTTTGGATCTGTATGCTGTTCTTAGCCCTATAAAAGTTGCCAAGTAGATACAGCACAATTATTGTACTGGACAAATACAATGTTTATCTCCTCTCTTCCTCCATCTGACTAAAGGCTTTAAGAACTCACATTTGTACCATTAAGCAGCTGTCAGTTTAAAACAAAATTGTAGCATCCAAATGTTTAATTTTACCAGAATTTATTGGATCTACCATTGTACTGTTGCAGCGAATATATCAGTGTTAACAGAGCTGTTTAGAGTTTACATCATTCTTAAAGGAATATTTTAATGTAAAAATAAAATGCTACCCAAAACCTTATGTCTCTGCACCCTAAACCTGTAGACTGTGAGCTCTCCGGAGCAGGGCCCTCTTCCTCCTGTAATAGTTTTTTTTTAGTTTGTTATGTTTTTTATTTGATCACAAATCTTTGTCATTGTATAACCCATCTTTGTACCCAGTACTATGGAATTTTGCGGCACTATAAAAATAAAAGATAATAATTTCATTGGAGCATTTTATTTGTAAACAAATTTCTTTCTTTTACTATAAATACACAGGTCCCTGTCACCCGAGTTCTCAAGTAGTGAGGCAACATTTACATACCAGCATTTATCATTAAAGCTTGAAAAGCCCTACATGAGAGCAGGGGTTGTCAGTCACCTTGGGCAGATCACTCTGGGGTAATTAACTCTGCCACCTCAAAGGCACTGGAGAGGTTAAGGCTTGGAAATTGCATTTATGTCTTTATAAACAGAGCCCAAAGTTGTGCTTCTGTGCCACTCCAGATGGGGATATAGGTTGGGAGCAAAGGAGAAGCTGGCATAACATGTGTTTTCTCCAGCCACTGGATGTATCCTTTATATGGACCAGAAAGGGGGAGTTAATTCAGTGCAACGATGAGTACTTGTTAACCCTTTTGAATAAAAAAGGGAGTTTGTTTAACAACAAAATGCCTTTAATGAAATGCTAATAATAATAATGATAATGCAGGGCTAGATTACAACTGTCATGTTAATGTTAGCATGCGCAATATTGAAATATCGCGCCCACTGTATGTACATTGGAGCTCTTTGCTTACAATAATTAAAAACATGGAAAATCATTTTTATTCATTATTAATATTTAATAATGGATTTAACTGTGTATGTAGTGTAAATATTTTACATTCCACTGTTCTTTATATAATAGAAAATGTTCTATTTATTAAAAAAAAAATATATGTATGTATATATATATATATATATATATATATAAAACATATATATATATATATATATATATATATATATATATATATAAAAAATCATCCAAACACCAGCATATCCCACCACTTGACAACCGCCTGGGTACAAACTTGAAACACGATATAACAACCAACAAAGGTGGTCAGGTCTTTTTTAGTGAATAAACAGATTACTTTATTTGGAATGTTTTCAGGGATCTAGTCCCCTTCGTCAGCATAATTAAGTGGTGAACACAGCAAATATTTATAGTGTAAAACAACAATTAAACAAAACTCATACCAAGCTTGAAGAGTGGCGCCAAACATCCGCCCTTGAAGGCAGCTTGCGTTCCACTGACTCGTAAGACCGGAAGTCATACAAACATCACTTCCGGTTATGTGATCCATTATATTATAGGCTAACAATCAGCTGAATATACCAATCTAACTCGTGTGATTTAAATGTCAAATTTCTTATAGTGAAAACAAATATAGACCCTCCTTGGATTGAAGAGTGATCACAAAACTAAGTGTACAGGTATATTTGCGGCTCGTTATTGTCAAGGCAACCAATGTTACTTATTGTTGCCATGGTTGCATATACACAAACGACAATATTTTTCAACAAGCATATTTTTGCATACTCAGGACCCCACTTAAGTTTTACACATCTGCCAGGTCCTATGCTAGCCTGCCTTCTCATCTGTGTTATTGTAATAAGACAAATAGTGATAGATTTATATACACAAATACTAGTGTACACAATTGACCAGTATTAGGCTATTAGGCTGCCTGTTGACATCAACAACCTCCAAGGTCTCATGTTATTTTGCCCTTTTGTGTCTGAAACTTATCTATCATAAATACTTGATACACATCAACAGTGATACCCCATCGGATTCACTTATTAGGGGTTATGGCTTTACCATATACATCACTGGCCGCAAAGAATTTTTAAAAAAATTAAAAAAATGATCATGCACATAATTAATGCACCTAAGGACTGTATTGTCATATTTATGATGTTCAAATACTGCTGCAATTAGAATCACAGGTTTCTGTGCTGCCTTATTGTGGAATATGTCCAGTGTAGGTGACTTAATCAGACCTTGAGACCGTTGTTTAACTGATATATACACCTTATTCTATACATTTCAGAAACTAGGACAATACTTAATAGGCTCTATACCAATAATCTACATGTAACACATTCCAGAATTTAGCTGAAACCTAATATAAATGTGGTAAGTCCATACTTTCATATCTCTATATATAAAGTATCAAAGCCCTTCCACCTTGTAGTCAAAATGTCAGTCTGATGTGTAATAACTGGGTAACCACTCTTAGACTGCCAGACTTCCACTAACCAAAAGGGATTCTAGATGTTCCCTATGGTTCATGCTGTGAGACCACGGTAGGAGAAGGCACCAACAAGTGGGACCCCCATCCTTTACCAAAATTGCGCTCTACTCAAAATTGCGCTCTACTCAAAATCTAGCCCTAAGTATTTACACAAGTCTGAGCTCAAACTCAGCTTAATATGTCAGACATAGCAGATAATACTTTGATGCATCAGTTTTCTTTAGGTAAGACTGGAACTTAAAGGGACAGTAAACCTTAAAAATAATGTTATATAATTCTGCACATAGTGCAGAATTATATAACATTATTTAAGTGCTATAGTTATAAATGCCTTTTTTACCTTTTAATAGTTTAAAAATATGGCGCTTTTACAGACCCGCTCTCTGCTCTCTGCTGAGCGGGTCTGTTATATTTAGTCAGCGCATCGGGCCAACTGTATAGTCACAGCCCGGCCCGATCTCGCCATAAGACTAAGTGCAGCTCGCTCCTGTCACAGGAGCAAGCTGCACTTAGTACTATGGCGCCGTCGGGCCGGGCTGTGACTATACAGCTGGCCCGATGCGCTGACTAAATATAACAGACCCGCTCAGCAGAGAGCAGGTCTGTAAAAGCGCCATATTTTTAACATATTAAAAGGTAAAAAAGGCATTTATAGCTATAGTACTTAAATAATGTTATATAATTCTGCACTATGTGCAGAATTATATAACATTATTTTTAAGGTTTACTGTCCCTTTAAGTATATAGATATAAGATTTATGCAAACATTTTTAAACAGAATACAAGCAACAGCAAGATACAGGAATAGAAACCCTGCGTCTGGAAATATCTAGTCTGCAAAACTTCAGATTTAAGATGGCAATTGATAGAGCTTCTGTTCCTGTGTTCACTCATAATAGTGAGCTTAAGTCCTGCCCTTCACAGTATGTTGTGTCCTCTTTTCTGTTGTGTAGTAGCTTCTAAACTAAATGTTTTTGTTTGTGTAATTAGTTATATTAATTCTAAGCTAGCATCAAAATACATGCTATCAAGAAGTCAAACTAATGGTTAAACATATGAGTATTTAAAGTATGTGTGTGTGTGCATGTATATATATATATATATATATATATATGTTTATTATATATATGTATATTCCAAACTTATATTTGAATTGTATGTATGCTATTAAACTGCAATGTTATTTTGCTTTATTTTGCTTGACTAAAGTGCATTCCTGGTTAGAGAATAGTAAATGCATAAATAAGGTCTGGTTTTATAATTTTTTGTCGGATTGTATGAAAAGGGTTGTAAGAATGAAATGGTTTAATCAGTTATACAATGAACTGTAGCCTTTTTGCTGCAATATAAAGTAAAGCCACAATATAGTTGAAAATGCACCAGATGGCACCTATTACACTCATATGCACATATAGCGCTAGATTACAAGTGGATCACTAATTATCGCATTCGATCGCTTGCTAATTATGCCCTGTGTTGGATTTTTGCGCGTATCATATACCGCGCGTATTACAAGTTGAAAGTAAAACATTTCGCTTGCATGCTGCCAGATGCGTGCAAAAATACAAAGTTACAATATTGTGATTACATTAACGTATTCCCCCCAAGACTTCAAAGGAGCATAAAAAGTGGAGGAAAAACCTTTATATATGATTTTTTTGGATAAAATATATACTGTATCTACTCTTTCTGCCCCCTCTCTTTTGTGCTCTTTCTCCCCCCCTCTTTTGCTCTCTCTCGCACCTCTCTTTTGCTCTGTCTCCCCCATCTTTTGCGCACTCTCTCTACAGACCGCGCCCCGCCATGCTGCTCTGTCTCGTCATGCCCCCAACCATGCCCGTGTCAACCCTGTGATTCCCGGGTCCCGCCCACTCTGTCCGGCCCAGCCCACTCCCTCCTGACAGCAGATCAGGTTAGTTTGTGTAAGGCCTGGCCAGGTGTGTTTGTCCTTGCACTTAAATACAGAAAGAGGGAGCGCCAGCTATAGGCTAAAGTATCAGCATGACAGAATATTATTAAAATATTAAAAATTCATTTATTGCATTCACATAAACTAGGGTACCCTATGTACATATAACAATTTGATTGAAAACAATTAAAAAATAGTTAAAAACAATAGAGTAAGTGCCCCTCAGGAGAGAGGGGAATACCAAAACATATAAACACAAAAAAATGTGTATTAAAAGTCACAAATTATATAAAAACTCTTAATGAGTGATGATATCCTTAACAAATGTTCCGTGTAACCCTTGTGAATCCAATTAATCCTTTGTATATGATGGGGTATCCAAGAAATCAAAAATAAAATAAAAATAAAAAATAAAAAAATAAAAATTGGAGAATAGTGAATCAAGTGAAAAAAGTAAATAAGAAATCCAATAGGATCCAAAAATTGCAGTACCTGTGAAAAACAAAAATCACATAGTGCAATAACGCTAATATGAATATAAACTTAATTGAAAATAGGCTTACCCTATATGTAAACTCGAGCAGTGACTACTTATAACATGTACATCAACGCGTTTCAGCCCCAAAGCTGGGCCTTACTCAAGATTTTACTGCTGCTAAAAGTATGGCTTAAATAGCCTATAGGGACCAATGAAGATGGGTGTAATTTCCCACCTTAAATTGCCATTACATGTATCATGACAACTCTCTAATGACCTTAATAAAGATGGTGGCCACTGGCTCTTTAACTTCCTGTAATTTCCCACCTTAAAATGCCATTACTTTTATCATGGCAATCCTCTATAATGCCCTTAATAAAGATGGTGGCTACTGGCTCTTTTACTTCCTGTAATTTCCCGCCTTAAAATGCCATTACATGTATCATGGCTTTATAAAACACTGGCAGTCCAATAAACCACTTTTCTGAAGGGGAACAGGATGAAAAGGCTAAGATTTGCTAAAGCTCATAAAGATTGGAATGAAGATCAGTGGAAAAGACTATTATGGAGTGGCCCAATCCAAGTTTGAAATTTATGGGTCCAATCGTCGACAATATGTGAGAAGAAGAGTTGAAGGGAGATGGAAGAATGAGTGCTTGCGCCTTCAGTGAAACATAGTGGAGGTATCTTAATCACTGGACTAACATGGCTACTCCAATCAACGTATATATATGTATATATATAATTAAACCAGAGAATGAATCAAAGAAAATGAGGAAAGAAAAAGATAATTAAGCATAATACTTAAAAATTGCAATTCTAGGTGTTTTGTTATCAGGGTGATCAGTGTCAGCACAGACACAAAACGGCATTAAATGTAAAACACATTTATTTTTTATGAATCATATCTAGTAAAAAGACACATATATATAATACACCTTAAATATCAATTAAAAATACTAATGGCCATGGTAAAGGAGGACCCCAAATGGAACAATCTAATACATATACTTAAAAGCTATTAGAATAATAATTAGAGAAGGGCAATATAGCGCAAGTCAAACCATTGGTGAAACATATTCCATAAGTCAGTATTTAGTCACATTTAGTTAAAACTTAGGAAATCTCATAGAATATTCAGATAATGCAAGTCAGTGCTATAATATAGCTTAATATACTCCAATAGGCAAACATTCAGTTGCACATCCAAAGTTCCAACAGACGCTATAGTGGTTAGCTTGTAGCATGAGACAGGCATTTAATGATCAAAGCAAAATTGTGCAAGCATACATTCAGTATATCAAGCTCAAGGGGTGCTTCTACTGAGAGATATACCTTCGCCTAAGGGACCCCTCTAAGTTTCATCACCTCCGCATTGTGTGTGCTGTCAGAGTCTGCCGTATGTTTGAATAGCTGCCCTGCTTCTTGCTGATGATCCAAGATTAGTCAATTAATCCTTACTGCAAGTTTTGCTGTATTGAAGGTCCTTGATTGCCAAAGGTATCTAAACAAACTTTGACATGCTCGGTTTGCCACCTGCCAAGTCATGAGTTACACGCAACATGTGTTTCGCTGCTGGGGAAGTTTCGGTGGGGCTTCTTCACAGCGTTTCAATTCCCTTCTGGGAAATTAAACCCTTGTAGAGGTCCGGGTAGAAAGGTTCCTCCTATTGCACTGTTTTTTAAGATGGTATAAAAAATTAAGGTGGTATCCTCATAAAAAAACAATATTAACACTTACTGTGAATATGTATTTACAATATTGCATATATGGTTTAGCAGATATCCGACTATGTGATCATTGTACTTGATAACATATTAATTTTGGAGAGAGCTCTTAGGAATATCTTTCTTTTGACTTATTGCCACTACTTTCAAATTTGTAAATGGTCTAGATTTGTAAATGGTTTACACAATGAGTTATTTCCACTATATTTTGGATTTAGTGGAGGATTTTAAACTCACTTTTCGCCTCCCCATATTTTAAATTGCTGTTGTATTTCCCCCCAGAATACAACTTTATCAAGCAGTGATTCAACCTACTCCCAGCTGATGAGTGGCAATAACCATGAAACAGCTGTCCTGGGATTGGTCTAAATCACTGTACTACCCCTAGCTAAACTTAGAAGCTGTGTAATGCGGCGATGCTATGGCATAAAGGGAAGTCTGCCTTAAAAAGCAGGCTAGAAGTAAAAAAGTGAGTAATTGTGAACCTCATTTGCATATCTCACCCAGAATCCTTTGCTGCATTGGAAACAGTGTAATCAGAGAGTTTCTGTGTGAAAGGCAAGTCTTCTGACTTGTCTAGATTTGTAAATGGTTTACACAATGAGTTATTTTCTCTACATTTTTGATTTAGTGGAGGATTTTAAACTCACATTTCGCCTCCCCATATTTTAAATTGCTGTTGTATTTCCCCCCAGAAAACAACTTTATCAAGCAGTGATTCAACCTACTCCCAGCTGATGAGTGGCAATAACCACGAAACAGCTGTCCTGGGATTGGTCTGAATCACTGTACTACCCCAAGCTAAGCTTAGAAGCTGTGTAATGCGGCGATGCTATGGCATAAAGGGAAGTCTGCCTTAAAAAGCAGGCTAGAAGTAAAAAAGTGAGTCATTGTGAACCTCATTTGCATATCTCACCCAGAATCCTTTGCTGCATTGGAAACAGTGTAATCAGAGAGTTTCTGTGTGAAAAGCAAGTCTCCTGACTTGTCTAGATTTGTAAATGGTTTACACAATGAGTTATTTTTTCTACATTATATGTATATATATATATATATATATATATATATATATATATATATATATATATATATATATATATGAATTTCTATTTAAAATACTTAGAACATGTTCCCTTATGTGAAGAACATTAGAACATGCAATATGTACAGTAAATACATAGTTAAACACTTTATTAAATATGAATATTGCAGAAATATTATTTTTCATGTTTTCAGCTACTTAAGAACAAAGGACACCAATGCACTTATATATATATATATATATATATATATATATATATATATATATATATATATATATATATATATATATATGTATACATATGTAGTTATGTGTCTGTCTTTATATTTACTCTATTTACATATATATATATATATATATATATATATATATATATATATATATATATATATTCTTAAATACACACACACATATATATATATATATATATATATATATATATATATATATATATATATATATATATATGTATTTACATATGTTTATGCCTATACCTGCATATTTATTTCTATAGATATATAGGTATAGATATGAATTTTACATGAACTGTATCAGATATGTATATAAATAAATATTTTATAATACAAAGTACATTATTTTGTATGTAAAGAACAGGGGAATGTAAAATATGCATTTTGTTCATGTTTCTCAATTTAGATCTTTACGTGGTTGGGTTACATACATGAAAACGCAGTATTGTTACATTAAGGCGCGTTATTTAAATATTACATATAAAATATAAAAATATATATATAAATTATTGAAAACTAATAAACATACTGTAAAATACATAGATATATTCTATGGATTATTTAGAATACTTCACAGTATGTTTATTAATTTTTAATAATTTATATATATTTTTTAAAAGTCATAACTATCACAGCTCTTTCAAAAGATGCATTATAATTTGATGTCAGAATTTTGAATAACCTCTTGGTTTTGGGGTAGTTTGATTGCTGTATTTCTCCTTTATGTCTATAGCAGCTCACCCCTGATTCAATACTTGAACAGGTTTTCATGGGTTTATGTAGTGACATCTCAATATATTTGTGAAATTTCTCCTTTATTATACCCTCTTCTTTTTCCCCATTAATAAGCATTAGCTCCTGAGTTTGAACTTTTTTACAGTGACCTATCACCTGCATTTTATTAAGTGATTTGATACTTCACTTGTGTCATAACATGCACTTGGCTAGGAGAGTGATATCTGTTCCTGCTGTAGTAAGGCTTAAGAAGGCCTAGAAGATCAATTAGGTCCTAATTGTAGTAGACTTTATAAGCTCTCTGTTTTCACCATGTGGTTGCTTGTGTATTGAGTTAATTCCTTTACTCTGGCAATAACTATTTGGATATACTGGTTTGACTTCTCCTTCCCCTGATAATGCTTCTGTTTAACCCTTTGTTTGGACTGACTTGGTTTATGATTTTAGCTTGTTTGTGGACTCTGCATTTGTTAAATGATTCCTCTGCTATCAAATGATCTGCATTTAAGTAACTTATGCAATGTTATATTCCTTTGGATAGCAAGACTAAACTTTTACATAGGTATGTCTTTCTTTGATATTTGAATTTATAAAAATTCAGTTCCTTTTTAGTACTTAATTCCTGTTTGTTTTGTAGGAGATGATTAAAGTACTAGAGAGAGTTTTGCTTCTAAGTTTAGCATTATGGCCTTTGTTTAAACACTGTATTTAAGTTAAGGGCTTGTGGTGAGCTGGGCCTCTCAGCCATTGATTCCAGCTTGTTTCATTCTGAAACAACAGCACTCCACCTGACACTGATAACATGCATACTCGGACAGGAAAATGGTTTGCTGCTTGTTACAACTTGTCTAAACTTGCAGTTGCCCTTCAATCTTTTCCATGACTAAAATTACATCTAAGCCACATCATAAAAGTTGCTAGTAATATTCCTATTCATACAGAACATTTTCAGAAGATGATTGAATCACTGGTATGATAGAAACTGTATTCAACATGAAGTACATTGTGAGTGAGATGAGTATACACAAATGTTTTTCTGCTTGTTTGAAATGATAAAATATTAAGCAAAATTCTGACAGTTATAATTAAAACAATTACACCCTGTGGTCTTAAAGTTCTTATAAATAAGACTCTTAAAATATCTTGTGGTTGATCAACTGTGCAGGTGAATCTACAGGTCTACATGCAGCTGTTATAAATACATCTGGTTTTAGCTTATACATTATTTACACATAAGACAATGTTGCACTAAAAACAAACAACAAAAAAAACTACGGCTCACATGTATTAATCTGCAGGGGAACTGGTTCCCAAATGGGGAATCTGCCTGTGATCAGGGGTAGCGTGCAGCATCAGGCTGCTTGCACTTATCATTGCATGAGCGGCTGAACATGAAATGTCACCCCTTGAGCAGTTTCTGTTAATCACCTCAGGGTGATTTAAAAACCACCCACTCAGAGATGACAGAGAGGTTAAAGGGACAGTATACTATAAAAATAAATTTCCCTTAATGTATTTCCAATTACTTTTTTTACCAGCTGCAGAGTATAAAATGTATGAGATTTGCCTTTTTAAGGCTTATTTGTGTATATGAATGAGCTGATTTTGTGTTTTGAAGCCACAACCTAATAAAGTGGGTTGAGGTTGTAGGTATAATCAGATCTCATTACTTTATCACATTGTGTACATATTCCTGCTTCTTTATCTTATATATGTCCATAAACCAATCACCAATACTTGGAGAGAACAATGGAAAATTAACATTTTATAACTTTATCTCTTCTATAACCCACTGGAAGTGTAATTTTTTTTACTGGCTGTGTTAACACAGCTTGGCCTTTGGGCCAAAAACTTTCAGGATGGGCGGGGATACCACAGGCTAAATAATCTATCTCAAATGCCAATATAAGGATAATAGAAATACTTGTTAACAATTTAATACACTCCAGCAGGTAAAGTGGATCATTGGGAACAAATTAAAGGGGAGAAAATATTTGAGTAAACTGTGACTTTAAGAAACAGCAATCTGATGACCATTGCTTCTTAACTTTTGGTTGCAGACTGGCATTAGCACAGAAGGATGTCCAAAACTGCACACACAGCTTGATAAAATAGATGCATAGAATAATTATATTTATGTGTTTGAGTGCTGGATACAAAAGAAAGAGAACTTGCATTCTAATAAATTTACAGGTAACTATTCATGTTCTGGGTGATATATTAATAGACAGATCCTACACAACACCTCACAGAGAGACTGTGCATTTGTGTTTGATCTTTATCAAGGTGATAACTGGTACAGGTCCTTATCCTGTATGAAAGACCTGAACCCTAACGCAAGAGACAGTGAATAACTCATAGATTTCTCTCACTCTATAGATTTGTGCAATTGCTTCTGTATTATTTCCCCATTAATAAGCTTTAGCTCCTGAGTTTGAAATTTTTGCTTTTTACAGTGACCTATCACCTGTATTTTATTAAGCGATTTGGTACTTCACTTGTCTATACTTGCAGTTGCCTTTCAATCTTTTCCAGGACTAAAAGTTCAACTAAACCACATCATAAAAGCTACTAATAATATCCTAATCATACAGAACATTTTTAAAATATGAATGAAAAATTGGTATGAAGGGAATTGGATGAATTCTGACATATAATAAATTCAACATAAATACAGTGTGGGTGATATGAGTATACACAAATGTTTTGTTTGCTTGTTTGAAATGTGACAAATATGAAAAATCACCTTATTATTGAGACAATTACAGCCTGTGGTCTGAATGTTTTGAAATGTCTTGCGGTTGGTGGAATTTGCAGGTCAATCATTTTTGAGTAAAAAAGGGACACAAAGAGAGATTTGGTGGAAACATCGTATATAAATGAAAGCATTCATAAATGCAAAAACAAAATCTGTAGGAGAAGGTATTAATATAAGAGCTGTGTCTAAAGAATTATTTCTCTCAGGACTGACAAGAAGAGAATTCTTATTACTTACAACAACTAAAAATCTATATCTATATCTATATTTTGATAAGTATATTCGTATACCGAAAATAATCCCTATGCTGGTTACCTAATAAAAAAAGTATCTGTATTTGGTACAAAGGGTCCTGATTTGGTATTTCATGAAACATGCAATAAGCATTTAGTCCTAACCACATAAAAAAATTATTTATCTGTGGGACACTTCTACCTTCAAAGTTTTAAAGGTATTTTATTAGCGAGCCCCCAAATAGTAATAATAGGTAATGGTACCCGTACCCCAAACTATTTAGAATATAGCACGTTGTATAAGCTTATATGAGCTCATTTATTGTGAGGAAAAGTATATTTTGGATACGATTCTGACAGTCAGAAATATGTGAAAATGTAATCTATTAAACCACAGTGAAACAAAAAACAGAAATGATATAAAAAAAAAAGTAATTAGCATTAAAGGGCCATTATACACTCATTTTTTCTTTGCAGAAATGTTTTGTAGATGATCTATTTATAAAGCTCATAAAGTTTTTTTGTTTTTTTTTAAATGTATAATTTTTCTTATTTTTAAATAACATTGCTCTGATTTTCAGACTCCTAACCAAGCCCCAAAGTTTTATTTGAATACCGTCAGCTACCTTCTCCAGCTTGCTCCTGTTTGTGTAAAGGGTCTTTTCATATGCAAAAGAAGGGGGAGGGGGGTGTCTTATTTCCCACTTGCAGTGGGCTTTCCAGCTGCCATTTTAACAGAGCTAAACTGAAAGCTTCTAAGTACGTTTTTAAACCATTTTATACTGGATTTTTATATCAGTATCTGTGCATCTTATTCTTTATAGTAGTGTCCATTACATGCAGTTATATGAAAATGAGTGTATACTGTCCCTTTAATATGGCAATATTAATAATGATTCAATAGATAGCAAATGTATGCTATAGCAACAAGAAAACAAATGTGATTGCACAATTCTAACTCTAGTAACATATGTAACAGCAGCTATACCTGTGAGTTTTGTACTATGTAAAGCAAAATATACAGGGCTAGAAGTAGACTACAAGTGGCACGCTAATTATAGCATGGGATGCGATAAGTCACATCGCACCCGTGCTAACTACCGTGCATATTACAAGTTGAAAGGAGATGGTTGTGCTTGAGCGCAAACAAAATTTGCGCTCATCGGATTAGCGAGCCTGAAGACCTAGCATAAGATGTAAGAGTTAAAAAAATGTTCACCAAACACATCAAAACCACTTTTTTTTAATTTTTATTACATTTGAATAATTTTGAATGTGTTTTATTGTATATAAATATATCATGACAAAATGACCCCCCACCCTCTATGCACAAGTGTTTACTAATGAGCAGTAAACACTTGTGCATAGGGGATTTTCCTTTTGCAATAGGCTATACAGTATCTCGCTATACCATACACACTAATATGTGATTTAGTTGTCTAGGTACAATACTCATCATTTGCATACAAAGAGAGAAGCGCTCTACCAGGAACGAACAACAGCTCAGTGGCTTGTTCTATGGCGATTTACCACCTGGAGGCAGCCTCTTTTAGACCAGTGTGCTTTTCACAGAAGAAAACTTTCCTGAAGTATATCAGTCTGATCCCGCCAAGTAAGGTCAGTCCAGCCCCGAAATACCAGGCAATTCTCCTCTGAACAAGGAACATGACAACCCCAGACGATCGTTTCGGCCTCCTATGGGCCTCGTCAGTGAGGTGCAGCCACATTCCTCTAAGCACACTGGGCAAGGAGTCCACGTCTGGTTTCCCCCATCACCCATAGGGAGACTTCCCCAGGGTCATAATAATTTGCATACAAAGAGAGAAGCGCTCTACCAGGAACGAACAACAGCTCAGTGGCTTGTTCTATGGCGATTTACCACCTGGAGGCAGCCTCTTTTAGACCAGTGTGCTTTTCACAGAAGAAAACTTTCCTGAAGTATATCAGTCTGATCCCGCCAAGTATGGTCAGTCCAGCCCCGAAATACCAGACAATTCTCCTCTGAACAAGGAACATGACAACCCCAGACGATCGTTTCGGCCTCCTATGGGCCTCGTCAGTGAGGTGCAGCCACATTCCTCTAAGCACACTGGGCAAGGAGTCCACGTCTGGTTTCCCCCATCACCCATAGGGAGACTTCCCCAGGGTCATAATAATTTGCATACAAAGAGAGAAGCGCTCTACCAGGAACGAACAACAGCTCAGTGGCTTGTTCTATGGCGATTTACCACCTAGAGGCAGCCTCTTTTAGACCAGTGTGCTTTTCACAGAAGAAAACTTTCCTGAAGTATATCAGTCTGATCCCGCCAAGTAAGGTCAGTCCAGCCCCGAAATACCAGGCAATTCTCCTCTGAACAAGGAACATGACAACCCCAGACGATCGTTTCGGCCTCCTATGGGCCTCGTCAGTGAGGTGCAGCCACATTCCTCTAAGCACACTGGGCAAGGAGTCCACGTCTGGTTTCCCCCATCACCCATAGGGAGACTTCCCCAGGGTCATAATAATTTGCATACAAAGAGAGAAGCGCTCTACCAGGAACGAACAACAGCTCAGTGGCTTGTTCTATGGCGATTTACCACCTGGAGGCAGCCTCTTTTAGACCAGTGTGCTTTTCACAGAAGAAAACTTTCCTGAAGTATATCAGTCTGATCCCGCCAAGTAAGGTCAGTCCAGCCTCGAAATACCACGCAATTCTCCTCTGAACAAGGAACATGACAACCCCAGACGATCGTTTCGGCCTCCTATGGGCCACGTCAGTGAGGTGCAGCCACATTCCTCTAAGCACACTGGGCAAGGAGTCCACGTCTGGTTTCCCCCATCACCCATAGGGAGACTTCCCCAGGGTCATAATAATTTGCATACAAAGAGAGAAGCGCTCTACCAGGAACGAACAACAGCTCAGTGGCTTGTTCTATGGCGATTTACCACCTGGAGGCAGCCTCTTTTAGACCAGTGTGCTTTTCACAGAAGAAAACTTTCCTGAAGTATATCAGTCTGATCCCGCCAAGTAAGGTCAGTCCAGCCCCGAAATACCAGGCAATTCTCCTCTGAGAATTGCTGTTTCTCTCGTTCAGAGAAGGATTGCCTGGTATTTCGGGGCTGGACTGTACTGTAAAGTCAGGATCAGACTGATATGCTTCAGGAAAGTTTTTCTCTGTGAAAGGCACATGTTGGGCAAAAAGAGGCTGCTTCTTGGGTGGTAACTAGCCATAGAACAAGCTATTATGCTATTGTTCGTTTCCAGGTTGAGCGCTTCTCTCTTTTTATTTATGCAAATTATGACATTTTGGGAAGTCTCCCTAAGTGTGATACGGGAATCCAGACGTGGACCCGTTACTCAGTGTGCCTAGAGGGATATGGCTGCACCTCACTGACGACGCCCACAATAGGCCGAAACGTACGTCTGGGGTTTTGCTGTTTCTCTCGTTCAGAGAAGGATTGCCTGGTATTTCGTGGCTGGACTGTACTGTAAAGTCAGGATCAGACTGATATGCTTCAGGAAAGTTTTTCTCTGTGAAAGGCACATGTTGGGCAAAAAGAGGCTGCTTCTTGGGTGGTAACTAGCCATAGAACAAGCTATTATGCTATTGTTCGTTTCCAGGTTGAGCGCTTCTCTCTTTTTATTTATGCAAATTATGACATTTTGGGAAGTCTCCCTAAGTATGATGCGGGAATCCAGACGTGGACCCGTTGCTCAGTGTGCCTAGAGGGATATGGCTGCACCTCACTGACGACGCCCACAATAGGCCGAAACGTACGTCTGGGGTTTTGCTGTTTCTCTCGTTCAGAGAAGGATTGCCTGGTATTTCGGGGCTGGACTGTACTGTAAAGTCAGGATCAGACTGATATGCTTCAGGAAAGTTTTTCTCTGTGAAAGGCACATGTTGGGCAAAAAGAGGCTGCTTCTTGGGTGGTAACTAGCCATAGAACAAGCTATTATGCTATTGTTCGTTTCCAGGTTGAGCGCTTCTCTCTTTTTATTTATGCAAATTATGACATTTTGGGAAGTCTCCCTAAGTGTGATGCGGGAATCCAGACGTGGACCCGTTGCTCAGTGTGCCTAGAGGGATATGGCTGCACCTGACGACGCCCACAATAGGCCGAAACGTACGTCTGGGGTTTTGCTGTTTCTCTCGTTCAGAGAAGGATTGCCTGGTATTTCGGGGCTGGACTGTACTGTAAAGTCAGGATCAGACTGATATGCTTCAGGAAAGTTTTTCTCTGTGAAAGGCACATGTTGGGCAAAAAGAGGCTGCTTCTTGGGTGGTAACTAGCCATAGAACAAGCTATTATGCTATTGTTCGTTTCCAGGTTGAGCGCTTCTCTCTTTTTATTTATACAATACTCATCATGTCTGGTGCAATTTGTATTGGGACAACCCAATGGTCTTTACATAATCATTAGACACGTGCACCGCTAAAAATGTTGTTTTGTTTTGTTTCGTTTTCATTAGTTAAATAAATAATTTCACTTCGGCAAATTAGTTTAGTTAAGTTTAAAAAATATATATATAGTTTCAGCAACTTAGTTATGTTATGTTATCGTTTTTTCGGATCCGTTCATTATTCCGGATCCATTCTTTATTCATATTCATTATTCTATTCAAAACTTCAGAATAGAATAATGCATATAAATAAAGAATGGATCCGAAAAAACGAAAGGATCCGAAAAAACTATTTAATTAACATAACATAATATGACACCGATTGCCAAAATAAAATTATCTAAAATAATAAGAATAAAATTTAAAATAAAGCTATTAACCCCTAAACCACCATCCCCCCATCACCAACACTAACTAAACCTATTAACCCCTAAAGCCCCGCCCCCCACATAGCCGACACTAACTAAACGTATTAATCCCTAAACCGCCATTCCCCGACATCGGCAACACTAACTAAACCTATTAACCCCTAAACCGCAGTTACCTAACATCGCCGAGACTCACCACACCTATTAATACCTAAACCGTAGTTCCTCAACATCGCCGACACTAACTAAACCTATTGACCCCTAAACCGCAGTTCCCTGACAACACAGACATTAACTAAACCTATTAACCCATAAACCACCGTTCCCAAACATCGCAAAAACTAACTAAACCTATTAACCTCTAAACCACAGTTCCCCGACATCGCCGACACTAAAACACTAAGGCCTAGATTTAGAGTTCGGTGGTAGCCGTCAAAACCAGCGTTAGAGGCTCCTAACGCTGGTTTTGGCCGCCCGCTGGTATTTGGAGTCAGTGATTAAAGGGTCTAACGCTCACTTTACAGCCGAGACTTTTCCATACCGCAGATCCCCCTACGCCATTTGCGTAGCCTATCTTTTCAATGGGATCTTTCTAACGCTGGTATTTAGAGTCGTTTCTGCAGTGAGCGTTAGAGCTCTAACGACAAGATTCCAGCCGCCTGAAAAAAGCAGGAGTTAAGAGCTTTCTGGCTAACGCCGGTTTATAAAGCTCTTAACTACTGTACCCTAAAGTACACTAACACCCATAAACTACCTATGTACCCCTAAACCGAGGTCCCCCCACATCGCCGCCACTCGATTAAAATTTTTAACCCCTAATCTGCCGACCGCCACCTACGTTATACTTATGTACCCCTAATCTGCTGCCCCTAACCCCGCCGACCCCTATATTATATTTATTAACCCCTAACTTGCCCCCCACAACGTCGCCGCAAGCTACTTAAAATAATTAACCCCTAATCTTCCGACCGCAAATCGCCGCCACCTACGTTATCCCTATGTACCCCTAATCTGCTGCCCCTAACATCGCCGACCCCTATGTTATATTTATTAACCCCTAATCTGCCCCCCACAACGTCGCCGACACCTACCTACACTTATTAACCCCTAATCTGCCGAGCGGACCTGAGCGCTACTATAATAAAGTTATTAACCCCTAATCCGCCTCACTAACCCTATCATAAATAGTATTAACCCCTAATCTGCCCTCCCTAACATCGCCGACACCTACCTTCAATTATTAACCCCTAATCTGCCGACCGGAGCTCACCGCTATTCTAATAAATGTATTAACCCCTAAAGCTAAGTCTAACCTTAACACTAACACCCCCCTAAGTTAAATATAATTTTTATCTAACGAAATAAATTAACTCTTATTAAATAAATGATTCCTATTTAAAGCTAAATACTTACCTGTAAAATAAATCCTAATATAGCTACAATATAAATTACATTTATATTATAGCTATTTTAGGATTAATATTTATTTTACAGGTAACTTTGTATTTATTTTAACCAGGTACAATAGCTATTAAATAGTTAAGAACTATTTAATAGTTACCTAGTTAAAATAATTACAAATTTACCTGTAAAATAAATCCTAACCTAAGATATAATTAAACCTAACACTACCCTATCAATAAAATAATTAAATAAACTACCTACAATTACCTACAATTAACCTAACACTACACTATCAATAAATTAATTAAACACAATTGCTACAAATAAATACAATTAAATAAACTATCTAAAGTACAAAAAATAAAAAAGAACTAAGTTACAGAAAATAAAAAAATATTTACAAACATAAGAAAAATATTACAACAATTTTAAACTAATTACACCTACTCTAAGCCCCCTAATAAAATAACAAAGACCCCCAAAATAAAAAATTCCCTACCCTATTCTAAAATACAAAAATTACAAGCTCTTTTACCTTACCAGCCCTGAACAGGGCCCTTTGCGGGGCATGCCCCAAGAATTTCAGCTCTTTTGCCTGTAAAAAAAAACATACAATACCCCCCCCCCAACATTACAACCCACCACCCACATACCCCTAATCTAACCCAAACCCCCTTAAATAAACCTAACACTAATCCCCTGAAGATCTTCCTACCTTGTCTTCACCATCCAGGTATCACCGATCCGTCCTGGCTCCAAGATCTTCATCCAACCCAAGCGGGGGTTGGCGATCCATAATCCGGTGCTCCAAAGTCTTCCTCCTATCCGGCAAGAAGAGGACATCCGGACCGGCAAACATCTTCTCCAAGCGGCATCTTCTATGTTCTTCCATCCGATGACGACCGGCTCCATCTTGAAGACCTCCAGCGCGGATCCATCCTCTTCTTCCGACGACTAGACGACGAATGACGGTTCCTTTAAGGGACGTCATCCAAGATGGCGTCCCTCGAATTCCGATTGGCTGATAGGATTCTATCAGCCAATCGGAATTAAGGTAGGAATATTCTGATTGGCTGATGGAATCAGCCAATCAGAATCAAGTTCAATCCGATTGGCTGATCCAATCAGCCAATCAGATTGAGCTCGCATTCTATTGGCTGATCGGAACAGCCAATAGAATGCGAGCTCAATCTGATTGGCTGATTGGATCAGCCAATCGGATTGAACTTGATTCTGATTGGCTGATTCCATCAGCCAATCAGAAAATTCCTACCTTAATTCCGATTGGCTGATAGAATCCTATCAGCCAATCGGAATTCGAGGGACGCCATCTTGGATGACGTCCCTTAAAGGAACCGTCATTCGTCGTCTAGTCGTCGGAAGAAGAGGATGGATCCGCGCTGGAGGTCTTCAAGATGGAGCCGGTCGTCATCGGATGGAAGAACATAGAAGATGCCGCTTGGAGAAGATGTTTGCCGGTCCGGATGTCCTCTTCTTGCCGGATAGGAGGAAGACTTTGGAGCACCGGATTATGGATCGCCAACCCCCGCTTGGGTTGGATGAAGATCTTGGAGCCAGGACGGATCGGTGATACCTGGATGGTGAAGACAAGGTAGGAAGATCTTCAGGGGATTAGTGTTAGGTTTATTTAAGGGGGTTTGGGTTAGATTAGGGGTATGTGGGTGGTGGGTTGTAATGTTGGGGGGGGGGTATTGTATGTTTTTTTTTACAGGCAAAAGAGCTGAAATTCTTGGGGCATGCCCCGCAAAGGGCCCTGTTCAGGGCTGGTAAGGTAAAAGAGCTTGTAATTTTTGTATTTTAGAATAGGGTAGGGAATTTTTTATTTTGGGGGTCTTTGTTATTTTATTAGGGGGCTTAGAGTAGGTGTAATTAGTTTAAAATTGTTGTAATATTTTTCTTATGTTTGTAAATATTTTTTTATTTTCTGTAACTTAGTTCTTTTTTATTTTTTGTACTTTAGATAGTTTATTTAATTGTATTTATTTGTAGCAATTGTGTTTAATTAATTTATTGATAGTGTAGTGTTAGGTTAATTGTAGGTAATTGTAGGTAGTTTATTTAATTATTTTATTGATAGGGTAGTGTTAGGTTTAATTATATCTTAGGTTAGGATTTATTTTACAGGTAAATTTGTAATTATTTTAACTAGGTAACTATTAAATAGTTCTTAACTATTTAATAGCTATTGTACCTGGTTAAAATAAATACAAAGTTACCTGTAAAATAAATATTAATCCTAAAATAGCTATAATATAAATGTAATTTATATTGTAGCTATATTAGGATTTATTTTACAGGTAAGTATTTAGCTTTAAATAGGAATCATTTATTTAATAAGAGTTAATTTATTTCGTTAGATAAAAATTATATTTAACTTAGGGGGGTGTTAGTGTTAGGGTTAGACTTAGCTTTAGGGGTTAATACATTTATTAGAATAGCGGTGAGCTCCGGTCGGCAGATTAGGGGTTAATAATTGAAGGTAGGTGTCGGCGATGTTAGGGAGGGCAGATTAGGGGTTAATACTATTTATGATAGGGTTAGTGAGGCGGATTAGGGGTTAATAACTTTATTATAGTAGCGCTCAGGTCCGCTCGGCAGATTAGGGGTTAATAAGTGTAGGTAGGTGTCGGCGACGTTGTGGGGGGCAGATTAGGGGTTAATAAATATAACATAGGGGTCGGCGATGTTAGGGCAGCAGATTAGGGGTACATAGGGATAACGTAGGTGGCGGCGGTTTACGGAGCGGCAGATTAGGGGTTAAAAGTGTAATGCAGGGGTCAGCGATAGCGGGGGCGGCAGATTAGGGGTTAATAAGTGTAAGGCTAGGGGTGTTTAGACTCGGGGTACATGTTAGAGTGTTAGGTGCAGACGTAGGAAGTGTTTCCCCATAGGAAACAATGGGGCTGCGTTAGGAGCTGAACGCTGCTTTTTTGCAGGTGTTAGGTTTTTTTTCAGCTCAAACAGCCCCATTGTTTCCTATGGGAGAATCGTGCACGAGCACGTTTTTGAGGCCGGCCGCGTCCGTAAGCAACTCTGGTATCGAGAGTTGCATTTGCGCTAAATATGCTCTACGCTCCTTTTTTGGAGCCTAACGCAGCATTTGTTTGAACTCTCGATACCAGAGTTAAATTTATGGTGCGGCCAGAAAAAAACCCTCGGAGCGTTAACAGCCCTTTTACCGCCAAACTCCAAATCTAGCCGTAAATAAACCTAATAACCTCTAAACTGCCATTCCCAAACATCGCCAATACTAACTAAACCTATTAACCCCTAAACCGCAGTTCCCAAACATCGCTGACGATAACTAAAACACTAAATAAACCTATTTACCCCTAAAACGCCGTTCCCAAACATCGCCAACACTAACTAAACCTTTTAACCCCTAAACTGCAGTTCCCAAACATCGCCAACACTAACTAAACCTCTTAACCCCTAAATCGCTGTTCCCCATCGCCAACACTAATTAAACCTATTAACCCCTAAACCACAGTTTTCCCGACATCGCCGACACTAACTAAACCTATTAACCCCTTTACCGCCATACACCCACATCGCCAACACTAACTAAAACAATAAATAAACCTATTAACCATTAAACTACCATATACACCCAATACAATTAAAAATTATTCCTATTCTAGGAAAAAAAACACCCCAAAATACAAAACCTATTAACCCCTAAACCGCAGTTCCCAAACATCGCCAACACTAACTAAACCTATTAACCCTTAAACCGCAGTTCCCCAACATCGCCGGCACTAACTAAACCTATTAACCCCTAAACCGCAGTTCCTCGACATCGCCAACACTAACTAAACCTATTAACCCCTAAACCGCCATACACCCACATCGCCAACACTAACTAAAACAATAAATAAACCTATTAACCCCTAAACTACCTTATACACCCACGAGGCCAACACTAACTAAACCTATTAACCCCTAAACCGCCGCCCGCCACATTGCAACAACCTAAATTAAACTTTATTAACCCCTAAGCCTAACACCCCCTTACTTTAAAATAATTAAAATAGACTTAAATTAAAGTTACAATTATTAACTAACTACCTATTTAAAAATAAATACAAACTTACCTGTGAAATAAAAATTAAACCTAAGCTAGCTACAATATTACTATTTACTAACTACCTAGTTAAAATAAATACAAACTTACTTGTCAAATAAAAAAAAAAAAAAAAAAAATAAAGCCTATTTTTCCCTAAAAATATTACTTATTTGCTTGCTCTAGGTGTCCTGTCCTATAATCTTGACAGGCACCCTGCTTTGGAGCTTCCGCGGAACTTGTTACCCCATTGCGAAGTGACTGACGCTGAACCACCTACCAGCTCTTAGCACATTCACCCACCTGTGCTTGCCGACTGTGCCGGAGGGTCGGGGCTCCGCTCCGGTACAGGCGACACCTGGGACCTGTCGCATGTGATCAGTGTGGGCAGCGCAGTCAGAGGTGAGCTGGACGGAGCGCTGGGACCGGTGCGCTCTGGTGAAGAAACTGCTGGCCACGTCTGGCCTTACAAGAGGAACCCGATCCGGCTGGCTTGGCCGGGAAATCTGCTGCGGGTGCTTGGTGGTCGTCGCTGACGGGGCGCTGCCTTGGATTCCAGCTCTGCCTATCGGCCACACAGAGAAAGAAAGCGGCGGGAACAGCCGCCATCTTGCCGCCCCGGCCTTGCTCCCTAACGCTACGCGGCAAGGTCGGATGAATAGAGGAGCCTGAGCAGGGCTGTTACCCAGACCGCCCCTTCTACCTTCTGGAGGAGACACAGGGGAAGACTTTGGCTACATAGAAGGCCCTACCGGAGCAGCCATCAGACGAAACCTCAGCAGGGACAGGGTGAGTCACAGCTTTGCCACGCAATATTTTTGTTGCACAGGGGATCATCTTATTAGCTATCTCACATTGCCTAAACGAGTGGGGACACTTAGTTTTGGAGCTAAAGGCAGCCTTTACTCTGTTACCCTAGCTGTCGGGGTGGCACTGTGGGGACTGGGAGAGGTGTACCCTGAGGAGGCCTCTATTGTGCAGCGCTAGGCCCACTTGACCCACAATTTAATTTGTATCCGATTTGAGGTTCCCCTGGCCTTCTGGGAGACACTAACCTCAGAGAAGGTGCAGCACAACACCCCATAGGTATTTAGAGCCAAGTGACCTGCAATCTGGTAGTGTTGGGCACGTGGCAAAGGCTCAGCCCTATCCCCCCAGTGTCATTACAAGGAGCATACATCTTCTAACCTGTTTGGGGTCTGTGCTGCGACACGGTTCTTCAACCAACCTCTGGGGCTCACGCAGACCCCCTACCCATAATCCACCTGTACACCTTACAGAACTGTTACTGTTTTTTGAGGCTGACTCATTTGATTTACCCTTCCATTTACGTGAACTGACACTCTTTTGGCATTTCCCTTTTACTGAATCATTAATGCCACAAACTGAATTCTAGATCTATACTGCTGTATACCTAACCCCCCCTGTAGAGAAGGGCCCCTGTCTCGAAATGTGGACACCAATATATGGTTCTTTATTCAGGTGCAGCACTGGACTCCTGGATCCATCGCTTGTAAGTTGCTGCCACTGATACCCTGTTGCCCTGTTTATGTGCCACGCTGAGCAACTGTGACCCTTGTAAATCACAGGCAACAACCCACAATTGCTAACTCTTATTGGACTGCACAAATCTGTTACTTCAGCAAATAACAGTTTAAAGGCATAGAGATATCTACACCCATGCGTTGCAGGCACCTCAATTCCCTCTCAGGACATTCATAAGCTTCTTAAGAGGTTTACCTTCCACACGGCAGCCCAGGCTATTGATTGCTGCTGTCTTTATTAATAGAGGGTGCTGATTTGGAAATGTGATTCTTTGTGCTGCTGCGTCAGTTTATGTTGCTCTGTGGCCCTAGCACAGAGTGGAGTGTCTTATTTTACTTAAGTGTTTTGCTATAACATAACCTGTACGTCTTCTTTTCAGGATAAGGGGACCCACACTGCTTAGACCCTAGTCTCTCCTGCCTATCTGCTGCACATAAGTTGTTTGCAGGTCAAAAGAGAGGTCAAACTTAGCCCCTCGCCCTGTGAGTAGGTTGACGGGAGACACTGACTCTGGTAGTGTACGCTGGTAAACCCATTTGAGTGTTAAACACTCGGACCCCCCCTTTCCGGCCTGCCCACGCAGGTTGGTCACTTCCACTTCCCTTTTTCCCTTCCAACAGGTCGTACCCCCCCTTCCCTGGGTCCGAGGGGGAACATCTCTCCCAGGTTTATTTGAGGTGTCCCACCATAAACTAAAGGTGATCCCCAGTAGGCTCCACTGGGCCCCTGTCTCCACATGGGTTGGCATCTTAGTCTAATCATACAGAGTTGTAGGGCAGTGTTCTGCTCATAAAAGCCGTCATGGGGAGATAGAGGTCATAAGTGGACGTCCGGCCCCACTCAGTCATGTAATACTAATGTGCATGTATATTTTCCTTTTCCCAATTTGTCAACCTGCTGGGCTCATAAATCTCTTTAGCAATCTCTAATCCAGGTTCAACTGTTTAGTACAGGATATTCTTCTCTCATTTGAAAATGCCTCATAACACTAAGAGACATTTGAAAACATCAGGTCCAGTAAAGAAAACGGTTCGGGACCACTTCACGCAACCAACTAAAGACCGGAATGAAGATTTACTTGAGGATCAGAGCGACTCTGAATCCCTCAGAGATGGCTCCCAACCCGACCTTACGCCTCATGTCAGATCACAACACCTAATTACGGAGGAAACGCTTAAAAAAATGCTGGCAAACCAAACTATTTCCATTACCAAGGAAATTCAGTGCAATCATGCTGAACTCCGCAAGGACATTTCTGAGATTGGGGACAGGGTGGATTCCCTGGAAAGAAAACAGGACGACCTTGCTACCGACCATTCCAACTTGCTGGCATACTCGGAATCTCTGGCAGACCAGATTAGCCAACTGGAATTTAAACTTGCCGATGTGGAGGATAGGGCTCGCAGAAACAATGTAAGATTTAGGGGAATCTCGGAGGACATCCAACCTACAGAGATTCAAACCTTCCTGAAAGACCTCTTTAAAGACCTGCTGGGCTCAACAGAAGGACTTAATGATACCATGGAAAGAGCTCATAGAGCCTTACGACCGAGAACTGTCTCTCAAGAGAAACCGAGAGACGTCATAGTCTGTTTCCATAGCTTCCCATTCAAGGACAGGCTCATGCAGGCGGCTTTTCGGAAACCGCAGATATCAGAGAAGTTCAAGGACATACAGCTGCTGCCCGACCTATCCGCACACACTCTACAACACTGTAGATACTTCCAGCCAGTCACACAGATCCTCCGTAGGGAAAACATTAAATACAGATGGGGTTACCCTACTAAACTAATAATCACAAAGGACAACAAACCATTCACGGTGACCTCTCTATCTCAGGGAACCGCTCTCCTGGGCCAGTGGGGCCTTATGGCAGTAGACCCCAGGGGACCCCCTGTGTCCCAATCTAAGCTGAGAGTCTCGGCCCCCGAGTGGTCGGTGAAAGAACAAAGACCGAAGAGACTGAAAACACTGCAGCCTCTGGAACCTACCCAATCGGAGTCTCTGTCCTCATGATAAGCGACATTTGCTTTTGCCACATCCCTGGAACCTGACAAGTCACAAAACGCCCACTTGCTATGCAGTCGGGCAGAGGAACTGAGATGATATGGCCTGACATATGCCCCTCCATGGTCCCTTGGGCCATACTCTATGGTTTCATACAAGTTAGGTTTATGTGTTTAGAAATTTAATTATGTATATTGTTCTTTTGTGTCAGACCTCCATGCCCATCATACTTTACAGGCCTGATAGGATTAAATATGCTCACATCTGCCTTTATTGCCCTCTGTTGCTATTTTCTGGGTCTATGGAGTGGGTTATTTATTGTACTGCAAATTGTAACTAATAAGAGTGTGGGACCGCACTCCACCATCTCATGACAGGCCTAGGTGCTTCTTATTTTCTCTACAGCTTAATGCTATATACCTGGCCTCCGTATTCAATCTGCTTAGTGTCCCACGGACATGACATGGTGGAATGCTCTTATCCTTACTCCCCTTACCCTTTGTGGTTGCACCAATGTAATAATGAGTGGGGCCTGCATTGACTGAAATATGTACTTATATAATCATTTGCGACTCCATTCTATTCTTTATATTATGTTCATGTGTTTTGACTCTATTGTATTTACTGTTCCTTGTCAGGTTTCTCTGTTCACCTGGATTATTCTGTTTAGGTTATGCCCCTATCGGGCTCACATGTTGATATTTACTCACTTGCACTTTGGTTTACCTTTTCATAGCTTATTTATCTAGTTTTCAGAGTGGGGCTGGACTTTCCAGCTCCCCTCTCCATACATACGCTCTTAGCTCCCCCCTCATATACTTTCCTGGATCGGAGGTAGAGAATGTCCCGCTTACGAATATGCACACACAACTCCAGAGGCCTAAATTCTCCCTACAAGAGGAGCTTACTCTCCCATATGCTGCGTCATCATAATCCTGACGTAGTGTTTCTACAAGAAACACATTGGTTGTTAGCTTCCCCCAACAGATTCCACTCTCGATCATACACGACCATCTAGTGTTCTTCATTCATAAAGAAAGCTCGAGGGACTGCTGTCATGATTCACAGGAGGATAGCTTATGAGGAAATTCAGGTACTTAGGTACCCCCAGGCCAGATACACGATAGTAATCTGTAAGCTTGACCATGTCACACATACCCTTGTCTCAGTGTACCTACCCAATTCCCAACAGCCTGCTTGTCTCAGGAAAATCCTGAGGCTGATTGATCAGCATAAACAAGGCAGAGTCATAATAGCAGGGGACTATAACATGATTTGGGATGCTGAACTTGACCGCAAGACGTTAAACCCAATTAGGTCCTCCTCCCAACTGACCCTTCTCTCCACACGATTCAAATCAATCATGTCTGAATTTGGATATTATGACATTTGGCGCTCTCTACACACCACAGATAGGGACTCCACCCATTTCTCCCAGGTGCACAAAACCTACTCTAGGTTAGACCATATTTTTTGCTCTGCTGGGACTCTGGATTCAGTGCTCCAATCCAGCATTCCTCTATGTTCATGGTCTGACCATGATCCAGTACTTGCGGACTTACAAATCAGTGACCCTTGTCCCCATAAAAATAGGTGGTCTCTTCCGCGCAATATTCTAGCAGAAATCCCCTTCAGGGAGGAGTTGCGGAGAGATCTTATAGATCTCATTCAACTCAATGACAATGGTCAGACTGCAGATGACACACTCTGGGGAGACATCAAGGCGGTAACCAGAGGCTATATCATCCGCAAGCAAGCCCGCCTTAGGAAATTAGCTGGACTCTCCCTAGCCCAAGCCCACTGCAGACTTAGACTACTTGAATCTGCTAACAGAACCACCGTCACGGAAGCATTGTCATCCCAGATCTTAGCAGTGCGCTCGCATATTAACTATCTAGAATTGCGGCGTACCCAAGAGAACCTCACAAGACTTAAACAGTTATTTTACTATAAAGGCAACAGGGCAGATACATTGTTAGCGAATAAACTGCGCCAGCGGAACAGCACGTCTCGTATACACCAAATCTTTTATAACAACAAGATTCACAAACTCCCCTCACAGATAGGGGACTGCTTCTCAGATTACTACTCCAAGCTCTACAATCTTGAGGGTACTGAGATCAAGGCCCCCGCCTCCACCCAACAGATCAGAGAATTTCTCGATTCTCTAAATCTACCCTCCCTATCGACGGAACAACAGGAGTCTTTGACTAATCCATTCACTCAGTTGGAAGTTAAGCAGGTCATCCAGCGACTTAAATCTCTTAAGGCCCCTGGACCTTATGGATTTCCCGCACAGTTCTACAAAACTTACAGCCAGGAACTTGTGCCGCTACTCCTTAGGTTTTTTAACACTGCCAGACAAGGAGGAAGTTTTAAAAGGGAATTTTTGGAGGCTGAGATCATTATGATCCCCAAACCAAACAAGGACCCATCTCATTGCCCCAACTATAGACCTATTTCGCTTATAAACGTGGACATAAAAATCTACTCCAAGCTTATCGCGAATTGAATTTGCAAACTTCTGCCTACCCTGGTTAATCCAGACCAAGTCGGGTTCATATATAATCGTGAGGGCCCAGATAACACCAGGCGCCTCATTAACATAGTTTGCGAATCGACGAGAATGAACAAGCCTTTCTCGGTTATCTCTCTAGATGCCAAGAAGGCCTTTGATAGGGTCAGATGGAGCTACCTTTGGGAGACTCTAGATGTTTTTAAATTTCCTCCTGACATACGTCTTGCGATCCAAGCCCTATATTCCAACCCCACGGCAATGGTTAGGGGGATGGGGTTCCATTCAACTTCATTCCCCATCCGAAATGGCACGAGGCAGGGCTGCCCTCTTTCCCCACTCCTGTTCGCCCTGGCAATTGAGCCACTTGCAGAAACAATACGCACCAACAAAGATTTGGTGGGTATCACACTCTCGGGCTCTAAACATAGCATCGCCTTATTTGCTGACGATGTGACAGTGTTCTCAGCTGACCCCCTTTGTACAATCCCTAAACTCCTGGATGTGCTCGAGTCCTTTGGCTCTCTTTCCTTTTACAAACTTAACGCCCCTAAAACAGAAATCTACTGGTGGGGTTTCTCCCAACACTACATCTTGGCCCTCCAGAGGCAATTCGACTTTAAATGGTCTAGTAAATGTATCACGCCCCTTGGAGTTAAAATATCTAACGACCTGAAGCAGATGGTCAAAGATAACTTCTTACCCCTGCTGGCAGATCTGCGAGCGTTAAAAAATACTTGGGATCACAAGAGCATTTCTTGGATGGGCCGCATAGCCTCTCTCAAGATGTCGTTTCTTCCGCGGCTCACCTATCTGTTTAGGTGCCTACCAATTAGAGTACCCACCCACCTATTGCTGCAATTCCAAAGCAAGTGCACCAAATTCATCTGGCAGAATAAAACCCCTAGGATAGCCCATAAAATACTCCAGTTCCCGGTCCACTTGGGGGGACTGGCCTCCCCATCCATAGAAAAGTATTACGAGGGAGCCATGCTCACGCATATCTCTCAGTGGGGAGTACTACATTCTCAAGACAGGTGGAGGGATATCGAACAAGCTTCACTGCCTTTTGATATCTATTTAAAGGATCTAATTTGGACCCCGGTCCATAGTCGTAGAACCTTGAACATCCACAATTATGTGGTCATGGAGTGCTTGGCGGTTTGGGATAAAATCCGGCACCGCAAGCTGATCGCGCCGCATCCCTCCCCGATTACATCTATTCCGGGCCTCTTTACAGGCCTCCCTGAGACACACCCCAACACATGGGCTAGAATGGGGGTGAAACAAGTTTCAGATCTTTGGTCCACGACTAGTGGGGACGGCTATCTCATGTTATCTAGGGACAGACCTGGTGACGATGTCCCACCCTACCTCCACTTCGAGCTTACTAGGATAAAGAGCTTCCTATCTAGCTGGGGTTTTTCCCCCTCCACCTCGCGTCCACTTACCCCATGGGAATCTATGTGGAAGGGTGGACGTAGACTCCACAAGCCCCTGTCGAGACATTACTGTCTGCTAGAGGGTACGGTGCCCCCAGACCTGGCCCCGCATCTGAGTAAGTGGGACACTATTCTTCACACTAGAATCTCGGCTGGCGCCTGGCAAGGGTCTCTTACCCTGACCAAAAAATCTTTGCATTGTGTGACAATGTTTGAAACGCACTATAAAGTCATTTCTCAATGGTATCTGGTCCCAGTGCGATTAGCCAAGATGTTCCCGACGTCCTCTCCACAATGCTGGAGGGAATGTGGGGCCCAGGGAAGCATGCTCCACATTTGGTGGGAATGCCCCAGGTTGTCTCATCTGTGGAACCTATGTTTCTGCACTCTATCTACTCTCAGGATACAATTGCCTAAAAGCCCTGCCACAGCACTTCTACACTTAAACTTACAAGCCCTTCCCAAACATCAACAGATCTTTTGTGTCTATCTCCTAACATCAGTCAAAACTTGTATAGCTAGATGCTGGAAGAAAGCTTCTCCCCCTTGCTGGTCCGATATCCTTAGGAATATGGCCTACCTACATGTTATGGAAAGGGACATATTCTATAGTCTGGACAGAAGTGACTTGTTTGAGATGATCTGGGCTGACTGGACGGAAATGCACGACACCACATGGCTCCCCCAGGTTAGGGTATAGGAACACATGTATCTTCTGCCTCAGACAAACTCCGATAGGTGCCCCCCCTCCCCCCTCTCCCTCCCCACTCATATTGATGAATCCCCCCTTTCCTCCCCCCCCCTCCCACTCTCACTCTCTTTTGATAATCCCTCAGAAATGTACTGACTTCTATCTCTGATACTTCAATGATTCAGTTGTATCCTATATACTAATTTTTTCTTTTTTATTTGTTTATGTTCTAATCTAGCACTTTATGATATGGTATGTACTTTAATGTGCAGGGGACCTGCGAGTCCCCAGTCAGTGTTATACTTGTTAAAACAAATAAAAATCTTTGAAAAAAAAAAAAAAAATAACACCTAAGCTTACACTAATAAAACCTAACATTACTAAAAATAATAAAACCTAACATTACTAAAAATAAAAAAACCTAGCTTTACTAAAAAATTTAAACTACAATTACAAAAAATAATAAACACTAAAATATTTTTTTTAAAAACTACCATTACAAAAAATAACAAGCAAAATTATCCAAAACAATAACAATTATTCCTATTCTAGGAAAAAAACCCACCCCCAAAAAAATCATCCTATTAACCCCTAAACCGCAGTTCCCAAACATCGCCAACACTAACTAAACCTATTAACCCCTAAACCGCAGTTCCCCAACATCGCCGACACTAACTAAACCTATTAACCCCTAAACTACAGTTTTCCCGACATCGTCAACACTAACTAAACCTATTAAGCCCTAAACCGCAGTTCCCCAACATCGCCGACACTAACTAAACCTATTAACCCCTAAACCGCAATACACCCACATCGCCAACACTAACTAAAAGAATAAATAAACCTATTAACCCCTAAACTACCATATACACCCAAGAGGCCAACACTAACTAAACCTATTAACCCCTAAACCGCCACCCGCCACATTGCAACAACCTAAATTAAACTATATTAACCCCTAAACCTAACACCCCCTTACTTTAACATACTTAAAATAGACCTAAATTAAAGTATTTAAAAATAAATACAAACTTACCTGTGAAATAAAAATAAAACCTAAGCTAGCTACAATATTACTATTTACTAACTACCTAGTTAAAATAAATACAAACTTGCCTGTGAAATAAATATAAAACCTAAGCTTACACTAATAAAACCTAACATTACTAAAAAATAATAAAACCTAACATTACTAAAAATAAAAAACCTAGCATTACTAAAAAATTAAAAACTACATTTACAAAAAATAATAAACACTAAAATATTTTTTTAAAAACTACCATAACAAAAAATAACAAGCAAAATTATCCAAAACAATACAAATTATTCCTATTCTAGGAAAAAAAACCACCTAAAAAAAATACCTGACTAACCCCAAAATCGGTACTCACATTTGCTGAAGTCCGATGAAAGATGTTTATCTCAGCGATGAAGCATCTTCATACAGGCGGCTCCATCTTCATCCATCGCGGGACCAGCATCTTCTATCTTCTTCAGCCCTGCGGAGGCTGAGCAGTCGGTGGATGCTCGGAGGCGGAGGTCCAGGCGGAGGTCAAAGCCGAGTTCCATCGGTTTGACGTGGAGGTCCTCTTCATGCAACCGACCGCCGCACATTGAAGATTGAATGCAAGGTACCCCTTTTATATTGGGGTACCGTTGCATTCCTATTGGCTGAAAAATTAAAATCAGCCAATAGGACTGAGAGATACTTAAATCCTATTGGCTGATTTGAACAGCCAATAGGATTTAAGGCAGGGCTCAACAAACCAAGAAGCCTGGGAGCCACTGGCTCCTAGAATTTTACCCCTGGTTCCTAACTTTTGGGGTTATTCTCTATACATCAATATACAGATATCATTGTCTGGTGCCTAAAAGTATATCTGGCTCCTAAATATTCTTACTAGCTCCTAAATATTCTTACTGGATCCTAAATTGTAAACAGATTTGTCGACCCCTGATTTAAGGGTTTAATAGGTCGAAATGCATTTAGAGATTATTAGGTCAAAACTAATTGCACATGTCTAATAATCATTAGTCTGCTTTTTACATATTAATAATACATCTGTGAATTAGGTTTTGGAATATACAACACTGATTTCACTTGGTTCTACTTTGTCTGTATATTCACTATTAGTTTACATAGAGTTATCATCACAGGGTTTTGTTTGGAAGCTATTTTTACAAGGGTATGTTTAAGTTTATGTTTTCATATACTTCTGCTTGGTCTAAGGAAGGGGAGATTGTCCCCAAAACATCACCTTCGATAAAGGATTTATGAACACTTCATGAAATCCAGCCGGTGCGGAGTACTAAGATTTATTATCACATTCCACAAAAACCTGAAGCTAAACAACTTTAGAAAAAATCTCAGAATGTCAAATTTGCCCATTTGCAGGCATGCAATAATTAATTACCCATTACAAGTGGCTGGTTATTGCTACCGCGTGCTTGTGGTAGCAATTAGCGCTTATAAAATTAACCAGAGATCAGATCTATGGTTAACTTTATAAATGTGCCCCAAATGCCACAAAATACAGTCTAGTGTATTTTTTTTTTTTTTAAATATGTTTTATTGAGGATTAAGCAATACAACCGGTGTCACAATGCAGGTGACTAAAAAATGCACATATATGCAAACATTATATTGTTGTAATGATATAGTAAATATAGCTATTGATGGAAATGCAGATCATATAAATCAAGCATATCAAGCATGAAATACAATATCAACCGCATAAACCTCATTTTTCATTATCTTGAATAAGAATATAAACCTCATTTTTATATAGTGTGAACAGACTGTAAACACAGGGGCAAACTAATACTTCAGTATTATCAATTAACTCAGTTTTCTAGGGACTTCATAAAGTCAGTTTAGGAATATCTGTCTGTACACTCCAGCTAGTATTCTCAGTGTGCATCTCCAGGCGGGGGAGGCCCTCTATGGGGAGAAGGAGGGGAAGAGAGGGGAAATAGAAGCTAGGGAGTATGGCAAGAGAGGGGAAGGGGGGGCAATCAGTTTTTTAGTAGGGATTGTAGGGAAGCAGGTGTTATCAGCCAATTAGCACGTCCCCAACTGGGTGTGAAAGTTTAATTATAATAATGGGAGGGATAAGAAACTTTAGTGTAACTATAGATTTAGCTGTGATCTCCTTGATAATTAAACCAAGGCTCCCAAATCCACCAATAAAGCTCCTCCTTATCCATGAGTCTAGTGTATTTTATTATCAAATAAAGATAGCAACATCTTTATTTTTTTTATAAATGTACTGCACTAGGCAGTATTTTGGGGCTAAAGCTGGCTGGAGTTGGGTGTTAGAAAAAAAATGTCACTGAAAAGTGCCTTTACATTGCAATCTATGGGAACTGTGTGTTCCCAGTAAATATATACCTGTACAGTGGGGCAAAAAAGTATTTAGTCAGCCACCAATTGTGCAAGTTCTCCCACTTAAGAAGATGAGAGAGGCCTGTCATTTTCATCATAGCTATACCTCAACTATGAGAGATAAAATGTGGAAACAAATCCAGACAATCACATTGTCTGATTTGGAAATAATTAATTTGCAAATTATGGTGGAAAATAAGTATTTGGTCAATATCAAAAGTTCATCTCAATACTTTGTTATTTATCCTTTGTTGGCAATGACAGAGGTCAAACATTTTCTGTAAGTCTTCACAAGGTTGTCACACACTGTTGCTGGTATGTTGGCCCATTCCTGCATGCAGATCTCCTCTAGAGCAGTGATGTTTTGGGGCTGTCGCTGGGCAACACAGACTTTCAACTCCCTCCAAAGGTTTTCTATGGGGTTGAGATCTGGAGACTGGCTAGGCCACTCCAGGACCTTGAATTGCTTCTTACGAAGCGACTCCTTTGTTGCCCGGGCGGTGTGTTTGGTATCATTGTCATGCTGAAAGGCCCAGCTACGTTTCATCTTCAATGCCCTTGCTGATGGAAGGAGGTTTGCACTCAAAATCTCACAATACATAGCCCCATTCATTCTTTCATGTACACGGATCAGTCATCCTGTTCCCTTGGCAGAGAAACAGCCCCAAACATGATGTTGCCACCCCCATGCTTCACAGTAGGTATGGTGTTCTTTGGTTGCAACTCAGCATTCTGTCTCCTCTAAACACGACAAGTTGTGTTTCTACCAAACAGTTCTACTTTGGTTTCATCTGACCATATGACATTCTCCCAATCCGCTTCTGGATCATCCAAATGCTTTCTAGCATACTTCAGACGGGCCCGGACATTTACTGGCTTAAGCAGGGGGACATGTCTGGCACTGCAGGATCTGAGTCCCTGGCGGTGTAGTGTGTTACTGATGGTAGCTTTTGTTAAGTTGGTTTCAGCTCTCTGCAGGTCATTCACTAGGTCCCCCCATATGGTTCTGGGATGTTTGCTCACCGTTCTTGTGATCATTTTGACCCCACGGGGTGAGATCTTGCGTGGAGCCCCAGATCGAGGGAGATTATTAGTGGTCTTGTATGTCTTCCATTTTATAATTATTGCTCCCACAGTTGATTTTTTCACACCAAGCTGCTTGCCTATGGCAGATTCAGTCTTCCCAGCCTGGTGCAGGTCTACAATTTTGTTTCTGGTGTCCTTCGACAGCTCTTTGGTCTTCACCATAGTGGAGTTTGGAGTGTGACTGTTTGAGGTTGTGGACAGGTGTCTTTTATACTGATAACAAGTTCAAACAGGTGCCATTAATACAGGTAATGAATGGAGGACAGAGGAGCCTCTTAAAGAAGAAAATACAGGTCTGTGAAAGCCAGAAATCTTGCTTGTTTGTAGGTGACCAAATACTTATTTTCCACCATAATATGCAAATAAATTATTTCCAAATCAGACAATGTGATAGTCTGGATTTGTTTCCACATTTTGTCTCTCATAGTTGAGGTATACCTATGATGAAAATTACAGGCCTCTCTCATCTTCTTAAGTGGGAGAACTTGCACAATTGGTGGCTGACTAAATACTTTTTTGCCCCACTGTATGTATATGATTATATACATATATATTTACTGTATGTGTTAATATGTGTATGCACACATATTAACACATAAATATATATTTAAATTTTCTGCCATTGCTGCGCTTCTTATCTTCTTTGCTGCGCTTAGGTTCTGATGCCATCTCTGATGGTATCAGAACGAGACTCCCACTGGAGCCTATGTAAGTGTGCTCTCATGAGTGTAATGGTTCCCAGCAATGCAAACGTGAGCTTGCGTTTGCATTGCTGACAACTTGTTATAACAGCACACATTATTATTACACATTATTATTACACATTATTATTACACATTGGTATTACACAGTGGAGCACAAATATCGCTTTCATGTAATCTGGCCCTTAGTCGGCTAAGAGAAACACGTATAGAGTTATGTTTTGCTTATTTTAAGGTCTAGGCTTGTAGCTATATATTAAAAGTTGACAAACCAAGGTATTGATCTAAATACAGTTTTTCCATGTCTCCAGTTGGAAGTAAGATGTATAACAAATGCTATCATTAAAAAAAAATCTAAATCTTTTTCACAAACCACTAAGTTTCTCACTGAAATTATTTACACGTAACACTAGAAAAGCTAATAATTTAAAGAAACAAAAATTAAAAAAAGCTGTTTCTGAAATAATTCATGTAATCTATAGGTGAAATGTATAAAGGACCAGATTATGTGTAGACCGCCATTGTTTGTTGCTATTAGAAGTGACCTGCGTTCGCATTGCCTGGAAGCTTTGCACTCACGAGAGCGTGCTTCTATAGGCTCCAATGGGAGCCTCGTTCTGATGCAGTCATGCACAGCACAGAACATAAGTGCAGCGAAGGGGGAGAGTTGTTCAGCTTTGGACAGCATAAGCATATACATATATATTATTAACAGTTTTAACAAAGTCGAAATAGACTGCAAAGTAAAGGCACCTTTCAGTACCACTTTTTCCCAACACCCCACATCCCCTCACTTTAACCCCTAATAAGTGCTTTGTACAGTTATTTTATTAAAAAATAAAGATGCTACTATTTTTCTTTTTTAATAAGCAACACTACACTGAATTTTGGGGATAATTGAGGCATATTTTTAAAATTAACTAGAGATCTGATCTCTGGTTTATTTACGGAGCACTAATTGCTAGCTTACGGTAGCAATAATCAGCCGGTAATGTCCGGTTAATTAGTGTGCGTCCATTTTTGTTTTATTTAGGAAAGTGATCACAAATTTCCAAGTCAAACACAATAGATTTTTAACTGCCATGTCATTCTACCTCCATTTTCCTACAACAGCACCCTGAACTATTAATAATGAATGCTGAAATCAGAAATTGGTTAATGGGGTTAATGGAGGCTGTGTGTTTCGCAGTTGCTTTTTGTATATGGGCATACTGGGTATACTGAGGAAGGATATCTGCTCAATCACACTTTAATTAAAAAACAGTCGGCTAGATTACGAGTTTTGTTGGTAAGGCTGTGCGGTGCTAACGAGCAGTTTATGCTCACTGCTCACTTGCAAACAACACGGGTATTATGGGTTTTTAGAAACCCGGCGTTAGCCGCAGAAAAGTGAGCGGAGAGCAAAATTTTGCTCCACATCTCACCTCAATACCAGCACTGCTTACGTTAGTGGTGAGCTGGCTAAACGTGCTCGTGCACGATTTCCCCATAGGAATCAATGGGGGAGAGCCGGATGAAAAAAAACCTTACACCTGCAAAAAAACAGTGTTCAGCTCCTAATGCAGCCCCATTGATTCCTATGGGGAAATACATTTTATGTCTACACCTAACAGCCTAACTTGAACCCTGAATCTAAACACCCCTAATATTACACTTATTAACCCCTAATCTGCCGTCCCCCACATTGCCGCCACCTGCGTTATATTATTAACCCCTAATCTGCCGCTCCGGACACCGCCGCCACCTACATTATACTTATTAACCCCTAATCTGCTGCCCCCAACATCACCAACACCTACATTATATTTATTAACCCCTAATCTGCCGCCCCCAATGTAGCCGCCGCCTACCTACACTTATTAACCCCTAATCTGCCGCCCCCAACGTCACCACCACTATAATAAACATATTAACCCCTAAACCTAAGTCTAACCCTAACACCCCCTAACTTAAATATAATTAAAAAAATCTAAATAAAATAACTACCATTAACTAAATAATTCCAATTTAAAACTAAATACTTACCTATAAAATAAACCCTAAGATAGCTACAATATAACTAATAGTTACATTGTAGCTAGCTTATGACAATAGTTATTAAATAGTTATTAACTATTTAATAGTTACCTAGTTAAAATAAAGTCAAATTTACCTGTAAAATAAATCCTAACCTAAGTTACAATTACACCTAACACTACACTATAATTAAATAAATTACCTAAATTAATTACAATTAATTACAATTAAATAAAATAAACTAAATTACGGAACCCCCCCCCCCACTAAATTACAGAAAATAATAAAATAATTACAAGTTTTTTAAACTAATTACACCTAATCTAATCCCCCTAATAAAATAAAAAAGCCCCCCAAAATAATAAAAAGCCCTACCCTATACTAAATTACAAATAGCCCTTAAAAGGGCCTTTTGCGGGGCATTACCCCAAAGTAATCAGCTCTTTTACCTGAAAAAAAAGTACAATACCCCCCAACATTATAACCCACCACCCACACACCCAACCCTACTCTAAAACCCACCCAATACCCCCTTAATAAAACCTAACACTAACCCTTTGAAGATCACCCTACATTGAGAAGTCTTCACCCAACCGGGCCGAAGTCCTCAACGAAGCCGGGCGAAGTGGTCCTCCAGACGGGCAGAAGTCTTCATCCAAGCCGGCCAGAAGAGGAAATCCTGACGGGCAGAAGTCTTCATCCAGACGGCATCTTCTATCTTCATCCATCCGGTGCGGAGCGGGTCCATCTTCAAGACATCCGACGCGGAGCATCCTCTTCCAACGAAGTCCAACTGAAGAATGAAGGTTCCTTTAAATGACGTCATCCAAGATGGCATCCCTTGAATTCCAATTGGCTGATAGAATTCTATCAGCCAATAATCGGAATTAAGGTAGAAAAAATCCTATTGGCTGATTGCATCAGGTGCTTTTTATTTTATTAGGGGGATTAGATTAGGTGTAATTAGTTTAAAAAACTTGTAATTATGGGGGCGGAGTCCGGAGCCCAGGAGACTGGTCGCATACCCTTGTTGCTCTGATCCTGATTACACTATATATTACTTTATATATTGACCACTACAGAATTGAACTCTGAGAAACCCTTTGAACAAACCTTGGACTTTTTGCTAACAGCTGGGGAAAGCCAAATTTCACTCTAGGTGCTATTCCTTTGAATTTGGATCGGGGCTCTACTCTGATTCTGCATTAGCGGCGGCCATTTTTTTCAACATCTTTTCCACTTTGTGGCTACAGATTTTCATAAATCTACCTGGACTCCTACACTATGCTGAGGTCTGGTACCATCATTTAGACCCCCCCGGCGGGTACCCTCTGTGGGCCTGTCGTTAAGGAGCAGTGCTACCTCACTAGTCACTGCAACAAGAACACTAATTCTACCTACTTTTAGCAGGGATTCAGTAACCAACTGTTCCGGATGCAGCCTGGGGGAGCTACCCTGCTTTCACAGATCACACAACTCTTAAGCGATCATTTTATATGGCTGGGGAGAGAGGTAGATGCAGCCTGGAGAAATGACGGAGCTATGGTTCAACAGAACAGCACGACCATTGTGAGTATGGTGCCATTAAGTCGTGAGCCTGTCACGGACAGTAACTTACTGGAGAAGAAGCAGGTTGCTGAATCCTTACATGAAGGATGGGTGAGAGAGTTGGGGCTGACTGACACTGAGAGCTCTGGAAAATTAGCCGCAACAAACATCGCTGCTCCAACTTACCAAGCTGCCAATTCAGGCTCATCACGCACGAGCCGCTATGCCCAGAAGGAACAAGAGGTCCGGTATAATAACCCACCGATATCCTTTACGCTCACTAAACAGGTATTATCCGGAACGTGGCCGGTGCCTACCGCAGTCTGCAATTTCATTACAAAGTTGTGCAACATAGAGGCCATCTGGTTAAAGAGTTTAAGTGTAACAATGATTGATGTGAGAAGCAATCTCCAGACACACATGCAGGTTTGTTCAATCTTGTCTTACGGCCCTGTACACCGCAGGGTCTATATTATGATACTACGGACAGGTGTGGGTTAGATCACTGCATTGGCATGGACTAACAGAGGTGAGCAGAGAACGCCCCGCAAAACTCCTGCCTTGTCTGAACATTCGCAGCCATTTCGACTGTCTATTAAATACCTGGAACTTTAGCTTAATTTAGTTTTGGTGGTGTGTTTCTTTGCTAACAATTACCTGACAGCACAGGTTTAAAAGCGATGTATATCCATATCCAGTTGTGCATGTAATTGAATGTACCTAACCAGATTAGCATTGTTTTTCTAGCTATTAGATGATGGCAAGAGCTAAGGTAACGAACTGTTGGCCTCCTATACATAAGTATTCCCCTGTTTCTGTTTATGCTAGCTATCTGCTTAAGTTAGGAAATGAGTATCTGGCTCCCACTTATTCGCATGCTATTTATATGATAACCATGTAAAATTTTATTTGTTTAGAAGCAATAATCTTGTTTCAGTAATATCCTATTGTGATGTTTCCAGCTATCTTAGGTTTGCAAATCGTTATGTCAGGGGGTCTCGCTGTCTGCGGCCGGGATGGCGTGATCCTAAAAGTCATCTAATTATAGGTCGGTTTGCACCTAACTTTACTCCTGAGATGGCTGGTTCACTAATAAGTCTCAATCAGAAGCTATGTTTTGTTCCATTAGTATACTTGGTCAAGGTTCTCAATTTTATCATTGCCCCATCTTTGCTCATAAAATATATTGTGCATTCTTAATATAAATCTCTCTCTCTCACATTGTACGCTCCAACTACTTATTAAGTATATTACCGTTTAGCCTGTATATATATATACACAATTATATCTCTTACTATAAAGAAATGTTATTTCTAGTAAACCCCACGAGGGGCTTTTATGTGTTTAAACCCCCCAGGTTAACCAATGTCCTTGAAAGGAAAATTCCTTATTTCCCCTTTGTTACAAACATATAGTAAAGTAAACTTTAAAATATGAGGTTCAGACAATGAGACCCACAAGTGGTCTCTTTTAGTTACGGTAACCTTCTGTAAGTGTTATTTATTACATATGGTGTAGGGCCCAAGAGTGACCATTCTAGGTGGATTAGAAGGTTTAACATTGGTGTTGGCATACTGTTGAAGCAATTATAAACTTTGTTGGCTTCATGGCATGGATATCACAGATGTTGTTCATTGCTTGTGCAGTTCTACTATGTCTCTTGTAAGATAAACCATGTTACTTCAGAATATATTTGGATAAAGCGGTTATACTACGCTTGTTTATTAGAACCTGACTATCTAATGGATATACCCATGAATCTAGTTTTTATATATGTGTATTTTCTTACAGCAACTATGAATATTATTGGCTCCATGTCATGGACACAGCGGACACTGTTTATTGCATATGTAATTTCAATATGTAACTTATATCTGATATGCGCTTATATAATGTTGTTATACTATGTTTATTTGCCAAAAATTATACCTCAATAAAAAAAAAATTTAAAAAAAAAACAAAAAAAAAAACTTGCAATTATTTTATTATTTTCTGTAATTTAGTGTTTGTTTTATTTCATACCTTAGATAATTGTATTTAATTGTACTCAATTGTAGTTAGTTTAGGGAATTAATTTAATTATAATGTAGTGTTAGGTGTAATTGTAACTTAGTTTAGGAATTATTTTACAGGTAAATTTGACTTTATTTTAACTAGGTAGCTATTAAATAGTTAATAACTATTTAATAACTATTGTACCTAGTTAAAATAAATACAAAGTTGCCTGTAAAATAAAAATAAACTCTAAACTAGCTAAAATGTAATTATTAGTTATATGGTAGCTATCTTAAGGTTTATTTTTTAGGTAAGTATTTAGTTTTAAATAGGATTTAGTTAATGATAGTAATTTTATTTAGATTTATTAAAATTATATTTCAGTTAGGGGGGTTAGGGTTAGAGTTAGATTTAGGGGTTAATACATTTAATATAGTTGCGGCGACGGTGGGGGCAGCAGATTAGGGGTTAATAAATGTAGGTAGGTGTTGGCGATGTTAGGGACGGCAGATTAGGGGTTAATAATATTTTACTAGTGTTTGCGATGCGGGAGTGCGGCGGTTTAGGGGTTAATATATTTTTTATAGTGGCGGCAATGTCCGGTCCGGCAGATTAGGGGTTCACATTTTTATTTTACTGTTTGCGATGTGGGGGGGGGGGGTGGGCCTCGGTTTAGGGGTTAATAGTTAGTTTATGGGTGTTAGTGTACTTTTAGCATTTTAGTTAAGAGTTTTATGGTACGGCGTTTGCCCATAAAACATGCAGTACCAGTCTTGACAGGAGAGACTGTACCACTCACATTTTGAAAGACTCGTAATACCGGCGTTATGCAAGTCCCATTGAAAATATAGGATACGCAATAAACGTAAGTGGATTTGCGGTATTTCGAGTCTGGCCAAAAAAGTGAGCGGTGAGCCTGTCATTTCAAGACTCGTAATACCAGCGGGCGTTAAAAAGCAGCGTTGGGACCTCTCAACGCTGCTTTCTAAGGCTAACGCAAGACTCATAATCTAGCAGAGTGTTTGCTGGTTTCAATAAATTTTCATCGAAAAACAAGAACTCTGGGAAATTAATTCCATATAAAGAAAGTGGTTGCAACTTATCTTCTATAACCAGATTTTAACACTGTTCACAATGTAAACCATAAAGTTGCTAAGTGACAATTTTTAAAATTTCACCAAAAGTTCCAAACCTCACCGTACAGAACAAGGTTTGTCTTTTGCTGAATATCTGTTACTGTAAGAAAATGGTGACACATGGTTCTAGTTACTGTAAATCATCATCGGCGAGATTACGAGTTTGGCGTTAACAGGGGTGCGTTGCTAACGAGGTTCTTTTTTCTAATGCTACCTTAAGCCAACGCTGGTATTACAGGTTTTTTTTAACCTGGCGTTAGCCGCAAAAAGGTGAGCATATAGCAGAATTTAGCTCCACATCTCACCTCAATACCAGCGATGCTTACGAAAGCGATAAACTGGCTAAACGTGCTCATGCACGATTTCCCCATAGGAAACAATGGGGCTGAGCTGGCTGGAAAAAAACCTAACACCTGCAAAAAAGCAGCGTCCAGCTTCTAACGCAGCCCCATTGTTTCCTATGGGAAAATAAAAAATATGTCTAACCTAAAACCCTAACATGAACTCTGAGTCTAAACACCCCTAATATTACACTTATTAACCCCTAATCTGCCGCCCCCGACATCGCCGACACCTACATTATATTATTAACCCCTAATCTGCCGCTCCAGACACCGCCGCCACCTACATTATCCATATGAACCCCTAATATACTGCCCCCAACATCGCTGCCACCTACATTATAGGTATAAACCCCTAATCTGCTGCACCCAACGTCGCTGCCACCTACCTACAATTATTAACCCCTAATCTGCCACCCCCAACGTCGCAGCTACAATATTAAAGGTATTAACCCATAAACCTAAATCTAAACCTAATCCTAACCCCCCCCCCATAACTTAAAGGGACACTGAACCCAAATTTTTTCTTTCATGATTCAGATAGAGCATGACATTTTAAGCAACTTTCTAATATACTCCTATTATCAAATTTTTCTTCATTCTCTTGGTATCTTTATTTGAAATGCAAGAATGTAAGTTTAGATGCCGGCCCCTTTTTGGTGAACAACTTGGGTTGTCCTTGCTGATTGGTGGATAAATTCATCCACCAATAGAAAAGTGCTGTCCAGAGTTTTGAATAAAATGAAAAGCTTAGATGCCTTCTTTTTCAAATAAAGATAGCAAGAGAATGAAAAAAAATTAATAATAGGAGTAAAAAAGTTGCTTAAAAGTGCATGCTCTATCTGAATCGCAAAAGAAAAAATTTGGGTTCAGTGTCCCTTTAAATATAATTTAAAATAAACGAAATACATTTAACATAATTAAATAAATTAATCCTATTTAAAACTATTTACCGATAAAATAATCCCTAAGCTAGCTACAATATAACTAATAGTTACATTGTAGCTATCTTAGGATTTATATTTATTTTACAGGCAACTTAGTATTTATTTTAACTAGGTACAATAGTTATTAAATAGTTATTAACTATTTAATAACTACCTAGCTAAAATAAGTACAAAATTACCTGTAAAATAAATCCTAACCTAAGTTACAATTATACCTAACACTACACTATCATTAAATAAATTACCTAAACTACCAACAATTAATTACAATTAAATACAATAAACTAAGTTACGAAAAAAAACACACTAAATTACAGAAAATAAAAAAGAATTACAAGAATTTTAAACTAATTACACCTAATCTAATCCCCCTAATAAAATAAAAAAAGCCCCCCAAAATAATAAAATTTCTCTACCCTATACTAAATTACAAATAGCCCTTAAAAGGGCCTTTTGTGGGGCATTGCCCCAAAGTAATCAGCTCTTTTACCTGTAAAAGAAAAATACAATACCCCCCAACATTAAAACCCACCACCCACACACCCAACCCTACTCTAAAACCCACCCAATCGCCCCTTAAAAAACCTAACTCTAACCACCTGAAGATCTCCCTACCTTGAGCCGTCCTCACCCAGCCGGGCACAAGTGGTCCTCCATACGGCAGAAGTCTTCATCTGATCTGGGCAGAAGAGGTCCTCCAGATGGTAGAAATCTTCATCCAGGCCGCATCTTCTATATTCATCCTTCTGGAGTGGAGCGGAGCCATCTTCTATCCAGCCGACGCGGAGCCATCCTCTTCAAACGATGTCCTAACGAAGAATGAAGGTTCCTTTAAATGACGTCATCCAAGATGGCGTCCCTTGAATTCCTATTGGCTGATAGGATTCTATCAGCCAATCGGAATTAAGGTAGGAAAAATCCTATTGGCTGATCCTCCATCTGGAGGACCTCTTCTGCCCCGATCGGATGAAGACTTCTGCCATATGGAGGACCACTTGTGCCCAGCTGGGTGAAGACGGCTCAAGGTAGGGAGATCTTCAGGGGGTTAGAGTTAGGTTTTTTTAAGGGGGGATTGGGTGGGTTTTAGAGTAGGGTTGGGTGTGTGGGTGGTGGGTTTTAATGTTGGGGGGGTATTGTATTTTTCTTTTACAGGTAAAAGAGCTGATTACTTTGGGGCAATGCCCCACAAAAGGCCCTTTTAAGGGCTATTTATAATTTATTATAGGGTAGGGAAATTGTATTATTTTGGGGGGCTTTTTTATTTTATTAGTGGGATTAGATTAGGTGTAATTAGTTTAAAATTCTTGTAATTCTTTTTTTATTTTCTGTAATTTAGTGTTTGTTTGTTTTTTCACAATTTAGTTTATTGTATTTAATTGTAATTAATTGTAGGTAGTTTAGGTAATTTTTTTCATGATAGTGTAGTGTTAGGTGTAATTGTAACTTAGGTTAGGATTTATTTTACAGGTAATTTTGTACTTATTTTAGCTATGTAGTTATTAAATAGTTAATAACTAATAAATAACTATTGTACCTAGTTAAAATAAATACAAAGTTGCCTGTAAAATAAATATAAATCCTAAACTAGCTACAATGTAACTATTAGTTATATTGCAGCTAGCTTAGGGTTTATTTTATCGGTAAGTATTACGTTTGAAATAGGATTAATTTATATAATTATGTTAAATGTATTTTGTTTAATTTAAAATATATTTAAGTTAGGGGGGGTTACGGTTAGGTTTAGACTTAGGTTTAGGGGTTAATACCTTTAATATTGTAGCGGCGATGCTGGAGGTGACAGATTAGGGGTTAATAAATGTAATTAGGTGTCGGCGATGTTAGGGACGCAGATTAGGGGTTAATAAAATTTAACTAGTGTTTGCGAGGCGGGAGTGTGGCGGTTTAGGGATTAATACATTTATTAAAGTGGCGGTGATGTCCGGTCGGCAGCTTAGGGGTTAATAATTGTAGGTAGGTGGCGGCGACGTTGGGGACGGCAGATTAGGGGTTAATAAATATAATGTAGGTGGCGGGCGATGTTAGGGGCAGCAGATTAGGGGTTCATAGGGATAATGTAGGTGGCGGAGATGTCCGGTCAGCAGATTAGGGGTTAAAAAATTTTATTATAGTGTTTGCAATGTGGGGGGGGGGCTCAGTTTAGGGATTAATAGGTAGTTTATGGGTGTTAGTGTACTTTGTAGCACTTTAGTTAAGAGTTTTATGTTCCGGCGTTAGCCCATAAAACTCTTAACTACTGACTTTTAAATGCGGTAGGTGTCTTGACAGGAGAGGGTCTACCGCTCACTTCTTCCAAGACTCATAATACCAGCGTTAGGCAAATCCCATTTGACGTAAGGGGATTTGCGGTAGCCTCGAGTCGTGGAAGAAAAGTGAGCGGTGAGCCTCTACCTGTTAGACTCGTAATACCAGCGTTAGGTAAAAAGCAGCGTTGGGACCTCTCAACGCTGCTTTTTAAGGCTAACGCCAAACTCGTAATCTCGGTGCATGTTTTTAAATCATTTTGAAACTTCTGTTTAATATAAAAATCTGCGTAGATTATCTCAGTTGCCAAGACAATAGCAAACTGTTAGATCCTGATCATAATAAATAAAAATATGTGCACTTTGCAGGCTGTTAGAAATCCTGTTTAAGAATATGAAATTACTGTAGCTTAGAATCACAAAGATATGTATGAAATAAAAAAAAAACATTTTAAGAGAGCAAACATCATTTGAATTCGATGTTTCCATTTTGTTGAGGAAATATAATGCAAAATCTATAGTTAGGCAGATTATGATCTTAATAGCTAATGCTGTCCTTGCATTGTTTGGCGGACTTTCCCACTATGTGCTCAGATCTGATCTGAACATTTCCCAATACGGAAACAGTGTTTTGCTTGGTTTGTAGAAGCTCAGAACTTGAAAAACACAGATTGGCAGATGAAAAACAGCCAATAAACAGGATAGGAAATGTTGGAATCTACCCCATTTTAGAAATAAAACAGATTAGCTTATAAAAAACAGATTCACTTCTGAGAAAATGCCATATAGGTGGTAATATTGCATATTAAAAGAAAACATGTTTTTAGAAAAGGTTTTCTTGGTATAATGTAAGTAAGCTATATGTGAAATCAAAAATATATTGTTGGCAATAAAAGAAATTGTAACAAAACAAAATACATTGGGCTAGATAACGAGTGGAGGGCAATATTGCGCTTACGCAAATTCAATGTTTGCGCTCCCCTCAGTAATACCAGTGCAGGTATGTACAAGTGCGGTGCAATGCAAATTGCCGGAAGCCTTTCACTTAAAGAGTGCGCTTCTATAGACTTCAATGGGAGCCTCAATCTGAAGCCGAAAGACACAGCAAACCACCTAGCGCAGCACAGGGGCAAATCGCACAGCATTGGGCAGTAATAAATAAATATAAAAGCATATAAATATATATATATATATATATATATATATATATATATATATAGTCATGGTCAAAAATATTGACACCATTGCATTTCTGTCTGATAATGAACCACCTCGCCAAGAAAATTGTTGCAGTTACAAATATTTAGGCATTCTCATGTTTATTTCTTTTGTTTGTATTGGAATGATACAAAAAAGTGGAGAAAATAAGCCAAATCTGACACATTCCATATACATATATTTTTATAGTGAAAACACAGTCCTCCATTCACTGCACAGGAGATAAAAATCTTGCATGCTAAAGTCCTTCATGCGATATCTTATCACTGGCAGGCTAGGCAACAGGGAACTCTCTCGTCCCTTCTGGAGGCCTTCCTGCTGTCACTCGACGCATAGAAGGCCTTCGACCGCGTAGAGTGGTCGCATCTCTTTCACTCTATGGAGGCTTTTGGTATATCAGGACATTTCACGACTTTCCTCACTAACATATACTCCCACCCGGTGGCATACTTGCTGATAAATAATCTATACACCCCCCCAATTCCACTTCATAGAGGAACACGACAGGGCCGCCCTCTTTCCCCGCTGCTTTTCAATTTGGCACTAGAACCCTTAGCAGTGTGCCTAAGAGCTATGTTCCCGGGGATACACCTTGCTTCCCACAGGCTCCAAATTGCCCTATATGCGGACGACATGTTACTTTTTATCTCCAACCATCAAACACACATCCCAGTTATCCTGGATGCCATTGAATTGTTCGGGCAGTTCTCAGAGTATAAAATAAATGTTTCAAAATCTGAAATTCTATGGTTGCACCGGGGACCTGGCGATGCCCCTGAGCAATACCCCTTCCGACCGGTAGAGGATTATCTAATTTATCTAGGCATACATATTTCGGGTAATCCGCAAAATTGGTTTTCCCAAAACATATCCCCTCTGATCCATCAAATTAAAACAGAGCTGATGGCATGGCAAAATATGCCACTATGTCTCATGGGTAGAGTCCATGTTATCAAAAAATGATGACCCTTCCCAAAAATCTATATCCCATACAACCGTTATTACTCGTGCGGAGAGATGTGGTCTTCTTGAATGCCACAATCAGGACCTTCCTTATTCGAGGGGGGGATTGGGGCTACCAAATCTATTATATTACAATTGGGCCTCTTTGGCAAAATTGGCATTAGATTGGACACTAAACACCCAGCACTTCTCTAGCACCCATCTGGAAGAGGCTTCACTGCCTCAAATATCCCCTGCTTTCCTCCCGCATGCCACTTTGTAAGAGCTGCCTACAAACATAGTAACTCATCCAATGTTTAGAGACGTGCTCCTTGGGTGGAGATCTATGGCCAAGGCCCTTGGTTGGGACCCGGGTAATACCAAATATCTCCCCCTGGTGGGTAATCCGAGATTCCAGCCTGGCACATTATACCCTGTATTCCGGACTTGGAAGGCTCTGGGTGTTGATAATATAGATAAAATGTTAGATCACTCAGCTAGGATAGTTTTACCCTTTGATGAGCTATGCAGAAAATTCCTAATCCCCTATACCAACAGATTCGCCTACTTCCAGGCCAGACATTACATAAACCACGCCTTACATTCTGGTCCACCCCCCCCACCCCCCACCCCCGCTGGTGCGCACCATTGCACAGTTTCAAACTCGCAATTACACTATCTCCTCAATTTATAGGGAACTCATAAACTCCAAAGCTGCTATTATGCTACCCCACCTTTTAGATACCTGGCGTAGGAAGATACTGACGATTTTCTCTGAAAAGACCATACTAGACAGCCTTGCTCACACCTGGTCTGCGACTTTGGCAGCTGACCTTAGAGAGTCTCAAATACGGGTTATCTATCAGGACTACCTTACGCCTAGCAGACTGAGTAAGTGGAGGGCAGGCCTCTAAAATGTATGTGGAAAATGCTCTTATCCCAACCCTGACTTTATGCATTATTTGTGGTACTGCCCCAAAATTCGTAGATATTGGAGCCAGGTGTCCTTCTGGCTCTCCAGGATTATGCACGCTCCTATCGCACTCACCCCCACACAAGTGATATTCTTAGAGCAGTTAGCAGTTCCGAAACGAGATAGGAAACTTTTAACTAATGTCATACTTCTGGCAAGAAAATGCATTTTTTTGAAAATGGCTACATGCTGATTCTCCCTCTGTTGGCTTCTTAAAGCAAATGTTATTGAAGTCTTTAATGTATGAACAATGTGACACCTTGTACGATGTTGACACCAGAGTTGCTCGTTTCATTGTGAAGTGGAGACTCTTCTTGGAGTCGCTAGACCCCCCTACCCAGAGGCAAATCTACCTGTTTAAAAATACGATATACATGTTGGAGGCAGCCATAAGGGGAGAGTGGAATATCTGGTAGAAAGAACATACAGGGGTGGTGTTGGGAGGGACATTGGGGATGTATAATAATCTATGTTGCACCCTGCTTTTCTCACACTGGACATGTAACCTGATATGATGCATAGCAAAGTTTGTTTTGTTGTTACAGTTTATTCTTGTTTTCTATTGTCAAACTAAAAAACTCTTCACCCTAGGACGAATGTCTAACCTAGGGTGTCACATTTTCTATAAAGTTAAGATTTAAAGAAATTTATAAATGGATTCACTAGGTATTTATGGAAAATGTCTCTTTTTTTATGTAACTTTTGTGTATGACAATTAACCATTTGTGACATATGACACTGTAACTTGAATATGGTTTTTGTATGCCTGTGAATTTCAATAAAAATAAATAATATTAAAAATCTTGCATGCTAACCGACAGGAGTTGTTTATATTGCACATTCCAATGTTCTTCATATACAGGATATGTTATTTTTATTGTATATATATAAGTATGAGCAGTTGGAGAGCACTCGCACATCTAGGTCAGCTTGCCAGGGTGCATGCAAAACTATGAATACAAATGAACAAATGGCTTGCACTCACTGGACCTTTTACATTACATGCCTTTATTTATGACATTTCGGGGACCGTATCCCCTTCCTCAGACGTCTGAGGAAGGGGATACATCCCCGAAACGTCATAAATAAAGGCACGTAATGTAAAAGGTCCAGTGAGTGCAAGCCATTTGTTCATTTATATAAAGTATATATATATATATATATATATATATATATATATATATATATATATACTTCTTGATTCATGCACTCCCTGATTTAAATATCTCCTCTTTGGCCCAGGTGTCTCCTCTAATGTTGTAAACAATATCAAATAAGAAAGTAGATACTCCAAAATAAGGAGTTTCTAAAAGTCTAGGAATAACCAGCACAACTGTACAAAAATAATAAATGAGAACAAGGAGAATTACAATGAACCAAAGTAAAAAACTAAATTTATTATACTAAAACCACACTCATAAAAGGGATCCCTATATTCACACATAGATAAAACCGGCTAAGCAAAATCTGGTGCACCAGATGAAGAGTTCAATAAATTAATACAGATGATCCACTGTGGAATGTTATTATTTGTAATCCAAATTTTAATTAATCAAACAAGAAAGTGGTGATCATATTATATCTCCCATAGTGCCTCAAAGCCAGATGAACCAGGCAACATCCCCAACAGGAAAATACACAAGACACGTTTAGCATGGAGAGGAGGAGCCGTATACCAACGCGTATTACCAGGTGTGACTACCGCAGAAGAATTCCTTCAGCAAGCAACAGTCAGTAATTTTACCTGTGTCCTTTACACAAATGCTCCTCCACTGCTACCAACAACGTGTTGTCTTTCAGGGTGATCCTGGACATGGGGGGATCCCATGTAGACAGAAAGCTGCAAAGCACCAAGTATCTTCTGCGGTAGTCACACCTGGTAATACGCGTTGGTATACGGCTCCTCCTCTCCATACTAAACGTGTCTTGTGTATTTTCCTTTGTATGTACATGTATGTAGTAGAAAATAATATTATGTGGGCTACAACTGTAGGGTTATACGTACCCGATGGAATGGACATTATCGTAACATGAAAAATAATATAAAAAAACAGTGTTCCTAGACACTGCAATTTAAGACATAAAGGGGATTTAAATATATTTACATTTATACTAACACACTCAAGTGACAGCATATGACAAACTTGCATTATCATTCACAATTACTATCTCATTATTTGTACAAAACATTTAATATAAAATTTCCAGCCTAACAAATTGTACATGTATGTAGTAGAAAATAATATATATTTCTATATGTAGATTCTTCCTAAAGAGTATATCAACAAACATATTGATTAATGTGCTGCTACTAATGGAGTTAATGTATATAGTTACTATTGTATCGATAGTATATAACTCATACATTAATCTGCTACCGTGAAAAAAGGTTAACACAAAACAGTATAAATAGGGACACTATCAATTTAAAATTGTGCAATTCTGCACAAGTAGAGACTCAGATGCTTGGTGTGAATAGATACTCAAAGTGTTTATTAAACACAAAAAAGGTGTAAATAGGGGCACTATCACTTTAAGATTACCCAATCTGCAATGACTGGGGAAACAAATATTTGGTATAAATTGTTACTCAGAATTGCAATAAGTGATATGTAGATATGTAATGTGTAAATGCAAATTACAATAATGCACCTATAAAATATAACCTAAATAGATATACTTCAAGGTGCAAATATTAAAAAAGAAATATATATTTGTTAAATAAAAGTCTAATTGAAATGTGTGTTTTTGAAAACACACAGAATTCAACAGGCTGCTCTTCTCAGGGTAATGGCCATTCACTTCAAAAGTGGATTCCAACAGCTACTTGGATTACACTAGTAACCACCATTCACCCTGGAAAATGAATGTTCCATATGGACAATTTAAGAGACTCAAAAGAAATTGTAAAGACATAGTAGATTACGACCATCAGAGTCTCATACTTAAAGAAAGATTCCTCAAAAAAGGATACCCCATTGAATTAATTGAAAAAAGCCTAAATAGAGCAAAGAATGATAACAGGGATGATTATTTTATCCAAAAGATAAAGATAAAAATTATATTAACGACAATGAGTGTCTTTTTGTGACCTAATATAACACTAGCCACAAAAAAATAACTAAGATTATAAATAAACATTGGGGCATCCTCTTAAAGGATCCAATTCTGAATAAAAATAACAAGGACAAACCAAAGTGTGTCTTTAGATGGGCTTCAACTCTGAAAAATCTATTAGCCCCTAGTAAAATAGTTGTGAATGAAACAATTACAAAACAAAGTTTGATGCTAAATAGTCAAGATTTTTTTTAAAAAAAGGGCATATATAAATGCTCAAAGAGGAATTGCAGAATGTGTACCTACATAAAACCTGGAACTACACATTTCATCTCCAACACTGGCGGCACCACATACCCTATCTCACACCACTTAACTTGTGCATCAATATATGTGGTATATGTACTAACATGCAAACTGTGTGGGATACAGTATGTGGGCCACAACTGTAGGGTTATACGTACCCGATGGAATGAACATTATCGTAACATGAAAAATAATATAAAAAAACAGTGTTCCTAGACACTGCAATTTAAGACATAAAGGGGATTTAAATATATTTACCATTACTCCGATTGAATTCATTCCTGCATCCAATTTATACAACAGATTCAATAGACTACGCAAGCGTGAGACCTTTTGGATATATCAATTAGGCACATTATATCCAAACGGTCTCAACATGAATATGGACCTAGCAGCATTCCAATAACTGATGTTTTAACCTTATATTTCACTTTTATTTTAATTACACTCTAATATTCTATTACTATAGTATTTATACACTGGTGGGCATCACACAATGGGTGTGTACCCTAGAACACACACACATTTATATGGTTTGAGATATACATATGATTCCAACCCATATTCACCATTATCTGCTGCAACTGTGCACTTACTCTGTGATTTATAACACATTAGTCTGTTATCTGCTGCAACTGTGCACTTACTTTGATTTATAACACATTTATCTAAATAATCTGTGGCAACTATGCACTTATTCTGATTTATAACACATTTATCTAAATAATTTTCTGCAACTGTGCACTTACTCTGATCTATAACACGTTTATCTAAAGGATCTGCTGCAACTGTGCACTTATTCTGTGATTTATAACACATTTATCTAAATGATTTGCTGCAACTGTGCACTTACTCTGTAATTTATAACACATTTATCTTGTTTGATTAGTTTAAAACACTCAAATGTAGTGCAAGCTGCAATAACCATTTTAACAATATTATGATAAGAACACTAACTAATTCTACAATTTAGCACTTCTCTACCACGTACTTTCATATTTTCACATATGTTTAATAGTAGCTTAGAATTACACAGTACTGATCAAAAAAGTGATCTTCTGACAGTTTGATGTTACGCTCATTAGCGTTGAATGATTCACAATAGCTTATACAATATATTTCAAAATACATCTGTACAAGGAATTGCAATACGGCCCCTTTATTATTATATAATAAGTGAAAATATTGTGAACTGTTATCATTTAGTTTGTTCCTGCAGATGTGTGTCAGACATGTGCAATAGTTTGTGTGTATATATATATAAATATTTATTAGCCAAGACAATATGGTCTCTATTAGTTTAGTCAATTTCTATACTAATGTATTTTTAGTTTTAACATGCACCAAAACAATTTTAAACAAACAAGAGATATATACAGTAGTTTGTATGCTGCATGAAACTGTCATGTTACACCTATCCCTATTGTAAACACACACCATTTTCTGGCTCTCCGATCGGTCTGCCAAATGTATATAATGTAGCAAGTAATTACCATTTTTATCAGCCTGAGGAAACAGTAACATTACTGAGAAACGTGTCGCTGTATTTTATCTATGTGTTTAATAAGCACTTGTTTTTAAGTTTTCCTATGTTACTTGCTATTTTTGATCCAACTTTTTTATTCACAATAACAAACCTTTTGTTGTGGTTGTTAACCACACCCTGAACTCTGCAAGCAAGCTGAAAGATACACCATACACCTGGTTTCACTTAATCGTGGAGGAGAGCTTGCCAGACAACTCAGAGGCTCTGGCCTGCCTAGTCTTTACTACATTACAGTGCAAGACCACAAGTGAGTGTAATTTATCCACCTATTAGCAAAATATTTTTATTCATACAGTATTATGCTATGTGGGGATTGTCTCTTATATTTATAGAGCACACATCAGAGTGAAACACACTCCTTTGCAGTTGTTCCTGTCATATGTACCTGGAGAGAGTTTACTGGACAACTCAGAGGATCCGGTCTGCTTAGTTTGCACTACATTACAGTTCTTGAATACATGTGAGTTTATTTGATTCAAAATTGTATATCTAGCATATATTTGCAGAATCACGCTATGTTGGAGCCTTTTCCCTTTTCTATTAATCTGCTACCGTGTAGCTATTAGCAATGTTGGATAACATCCTGTCAATAAACCTTTTTTATGGCAAATGGGCTCTCCGTAGTAATTGTTACCAAAAGACATATCATGTTAGTAAACCTTTGATACATTTTCTATTAAGATGCTATTTATTATTGTTACAAACTAAGAGCCACCCGTTATACATTATCTTAAACACATACATTGTATCCCTGTAAGCATATCGATATTGCGCTTTCAGCTAGTGACATACCTTGTGTATTTTTCAGAGTTTCAGACCGCCGTTCCTAAACAGCGAATGATCTGTTTCACTAACAGTGCAGTTCAAATACCCGCGGTTAGAGAGACTGAGTGATGCAAATTACATTAGACACAGGGGCGTGTATATACATTGACGAGATTATTCGTCACTGTTTGTTGTTAGTTTTGTGCATGCCATTTCTCTTCCAAGTTGGCAGGTATTCAACAAAACTGTCATGCACGTAATTTGAGCCAGTAATGATCACAAATTAATGAATATCATGTTCAATAGTCATCTCAATGGTTTGTAGAACAGCAGTTAGTTCTGCCACTTGACTGGATCTTGGTCCAATGTTGAAACCTACAGAAATATATCGGAAACCACTTGCCCAAGTTATACCAATGCCAGCGACTAATCTGCGCTCATTATCAATAGTGGTATGGTAAGAGCAACCATCAACTGCGCTCATTATCAATAGTGGCATGGTAAGAGCAATCATCAACATATACCCAAGGTAATGATTGACACTGGTCCTGATTATATATTTTATATGGGAAAAGCAATTGTTCCTCAAGGAGATCATCTTCTAATAACTCTTCCCCATGATCGTGGAGCTCAGCAAGCCTCTGTGTGACTGGATTCTTTTTGTTTCGCTTATAGCGAATTTCTAAAGGCCAGCCTTGTAAGGAAAGAGTCCAAGGTGTTCGGCTATTAGACAAATTCCCATCTCTTATTCTCCCACTTTACAGATATAGCAAAGGATGGTGGGCCATTTCTACAATAATTTTCTCGCCCTGTATATAGCTGCGGAAATTTTGTAAAGACCATACAGTAGAAAAAAAAGGGCTTTTTCGCAATCGCTAAATTTTATTTCTACTGGGGATAAAGTTTTGCTTGAATAAGCAATGACTTTGCTTAAATTATCATGCTTTTGGTATAAAACAGCACTCATGCTTATATCTGTGTAACCTGTTTCTAAGTAGAAAGGTTTACCCCTTCAGGGTACGCTTAGCAAGGTACTTGACTGAGTTTTCTCTTCAGCTCCTTGATGGCTTTCTCTTGAGTCTCACACCAGTTCCATTTCACATCTTTCTTTAGAAGAAGTAGCAGTGGTTTAGCTAATTCTGCATAATTATCAATAAATTTGCGAGAATAATTCGTCATACCCAGGAATGATCTCAATTCCTTTAAGTTAGTTGGGTTCTTAGAATTTATTATAGCTTCCACCTTTTTCTTCTGAGGATTTAACCCTTCAGAAGTAACTTCATGCCCTAAGAAGTTTTCATGAAAGCGACACCATTGAGCTTTTTGTAGGGATAATTTGACACCTGCCCTTTTAAGTTTTCTGAGGACATGTTTAAGTTCAGTGATGTGTTTCTCAAAGTCTGTGCTTTCGATTAAAACATCATCAACATAAGATAAGGTCCCCCTTTCTAGTGCATCAGGCATAGCCTTATGCACAAATACAGAAAATTCATGCCCTGAATCTATGTATCCAAATGGGAGTCTCTGGAATGCATACTGTACCTTTTGGAACGAGAACACAGGCTTATACTGGTCCTCCTCATGTACATTTATGGTCCAGTATCCCTGTGCACAATCAATTGCAGTGAATATTTTGGATCCCTGCATCTGCGCTAGGCACTGGTCAATGTATGGCACAGGCCAGCCAGACATGTACACTTGCTTGTTTAGCTGTCTTAAGTCAGCACACAAACACCATTGTCCATTGGGCTTAAGAACACCTAGAATAGGATTGTTATAAGAGCTGTGCGCCTGTCGGATAATACCTCTTTCTTCCACGTTCCTTATGATTTCTGCAAGAGAATCATATGAGGCTAAAGGAGGTCTGTATTGTTTAACAAAGACAGGTGGTGCATTTTGATCTGTTTGGATTCTTGCAATGTACAAGTCTGTAGTCCCACAGTCATAAGAATCCCTAGCAAAAATATCCTTGTACTCCATCAGGAGTTCTCGTAGTTGTTGGCCTTCATCATCACTGGAACAGCCATTAGCTAAGGAGATTTGCTCTTCGACTATTTGCTGAAATCCTGGAAATATGGCAGGCTGTCCTATCTCATAGGCTTTTTCCAACCTGAGATCCCCTTGATTATAATTTATATTGCCCCCATGACTCTGGGTATTGGGGTATTCTTGCTCTTTGATCGGCTGATCAAATACTAGAGAGGCTTTCTTCAATTTTACAGATGCTTACCTCTGAGCTGAAGGGATAAATAGACTGAATTGTAAACAATCCTTCTGGCATAGATGCAAATGATTGTTCTATTAACTGTTCTTCAGTTAAATATCCTTCAGATATTAGCCCAATCACATTATTCTGGAATCCAAACGTGTAATAACTCGATTCCAGTGCATATCCTATGGTAGTTCCCTTGGATAAGGTGATATCATCCTGTGGGGTCATGTTATGCACAATAACATGTATTGGAATAGTTCCAATATTTACCATAGGGGTATGGGTCATTGTTATACCCAGATTATGCATTCTATGGAAGATGCATATTAGTGTTTCAGAAGTTTTTAATTTCTGACTTCTTTTTACCTTTAAGGATAATAGGAATTTATCAGCCTCAGCAGGGATTACAACATCGTTAGACACCTGCATATTCACAGCATATGGCAATTGCTGGTTTGATTTCAGGGTGGCATTTTCATCCTGAAATACTTCAGGGTCCCCCTTTAACCTGCTCCAGAGGCAACAGTTAATCAAATCTATTTATTGTAAGAGATTGTTGCCAAAATATATTTGATTATGGGGAGTATTTAAAACTAAAAACAGGGGCACGATCTGATATACGGCGCAGGTTTTGGCACAAACGCGGAAACCTGCGCTGCCCGTAGTTACAGCTCGCACAGCGAGCTATCTCATATGCGGCACCAGCAGTTGCTAAAGTGCCGTAAGTCTGACAAACTAGCGATGTCCAGAAATCTGCGTAAGTACAAATTTCTGGAGTCGCCAGTGACTTACGGCACTTTAGAAACTGCCGCCGCCTAAAAAAACTGACTAAAATACTAAATCTCCTGTTACTGTCTAACACGCCTCCCGACACGTATACCCCTCTATCCACAATCCCCCCTCTCACTCCTAACAATAAATGTATTAACCCCTAAACCACCTCTCACGGACCCCGCCGCCACCTATATTAACTGTATTACCCCCTAATCTGAGCCCCTACACTGCCGCCACCTATATTATATGTACTACCCCCTAATCTGACCCCCTTACACCGCCACCACATTCATTAAAATTATTACCCCCTAATGTGAGCCCCCTACCCCGCCACCACCTATTTTAACTACATTACCCCCTAATGTGAGCCCCCTACCCCGCCGCCACCTATTTTAACTACATGAACCCCTAATGTGAGCCCCCTACCCCACCGCCACCTACATTAAAATTATTACCCCCTAATGTGAGCCCCCTACCCCGCCTCCACCTATTTTAACTACATGAACCCCTAATGTGAGCCCCCTACCCCGCCGTCACCTATATTATATGTACTACCCTCTAATCTGACCCCCTTACACCGCCGCAACCTATATTAAAATTATTAACCCATAATGTGAGGCCCCTACCCCACCGCCACCTATTTGAACTACATGAGCCCCTAATGTGAGCCCCCTACCCCGCCGCTACCTATATTATATGTACTACCCCCTAATCTGACCCCCCTTTCACCGCCGCCACCTATATTAAAATTATTAACCCCTAATCTGAGCCCCCTACACCACTGCCACCTATATTAAAATTATTAACCCTTAATCTAATCCCCCTACACCGCCGCCACCTATATTAAAAGTATTAACCCCTAATCTAATCCCCCTACACCGCCGCCACCTATATTAAATATATTAACCACTAAACCTAAGTCTAACCCTAACACCCCCTAACTTAATTAATAAATCTAAATAATATTAATTATATTAACTAAATTATTCCTATTTAAATCTAAATACTTACCTATAAAATAAACCCTAAGATAGCTACAATATAATTAATAATTACATTGTAGCTATTTTAGGGTTTATATTTATTTTACAGGTAACTTGATATTTATTTTAACTGGGTACAATAGCTATTAAATAGTTAATAACTATTTAATAGCTATCTAGTTAAAATAATTACCAAATTACCTGTAAAATAAATCCTAACCTAAGTTACCATTACACCTAACACTACCCTATCAATAAATTAATTAAATAAACTACAATTAGCTCAACTAAAATACATTTAAATACAATAATCTATATTACAAAAAACAAAGAAACACTAAATGACAAAAAATAAAAAAATTACAAGATTTTTAAGATAATTACACCTAATCTAAGCCCCCTAATAAAATAACAAAGCCCCCCAAAATAATAAAATTTCCCTACCCTAAACTAAATTAAAAAAGTAATCAGCTCTATTACCAGCCCTTCAAAGGGCGTTTTGCGGGGCATTGCCCCAAAGTAATCAGCTCTTTTACCTGTAAAAAAAAGAACAACCCCCCCCATTACAACCTACCACCCACACACCCTACTCTAAAACCCACCATATCCCCCCTTAAAAAAAACTAAGTCTAACCCCCAAGTGGTCCTTACCTGTCCTGAAGACCGGCGGAGAAGGTCCTGTTCCAGGCGGAGAAGTCTTCTTCCAGGCGGCGACCTCTTCTTCTTCCAGGAACCAGCCGGCGCGGAGCGGAGCAGTTGAAGACCGATGACTGCGGAGCTGAAGGCCGTCCTCTCTGGAACTGAAGACCGGTGATGCAGGAACTGAAGATCGGCGATGCTGGAACTGAAGACCGGAGCCATGAAGCATCAGCCAATCGGTTGAGAGCTACTTTAATTCTATTGGCTGATTTGAATAGCCAATAGAATAAGAGCTACTGTAATTCTATTGGCTATTTTAGTCAGCCAATAGAGCTGATTACTTTTTAAATTTAGTTTAGGGTAGGGAAATTTTATTATTTTGGGGGGGCTTTGTTATTTTATTAGGGGGCTTAGATGAGGTGTAATTAGCTTAACATTCTTGTAATCTTTTTTTATTTTTTTGTAATTTAGTGTTTGTTTTTTTGTAATATAGATTAGTGTATTTAACTGTATTTTAGTTGAGCTAATAGTAGTTTATTTAATTAATTTATTGATAGGGTAGTGTTAGGTGTAATGGTAACTTAGGTTAAGATTTATTTTACAGGTAATTTGGTAATTATTTTAACTAGGTAGCTATTAAATAGTTTTTTTAACTATTTAATAGCTATTGTACCTAGTTAAAATAAATACCAAGTTACCTGTAAAATAAATATAAACCCTAAAATAGCTACAATGTAATTATTAATTATATTGTAGCTATCTTAGGGTTTATTTTATAGGTAAGTATTTAGATTTAAATAGGAATAATTTAGTTAATATTATTAATATTATTTAGATTTATTTTAATAATAATAATTAGGTTAGGGGGTATTAGGGTTAGACTTAGGTTTAGTGGTTAATATATTTAATATAGGTGGCGGCGGTGTAGGGGGATTAGATTAGGGGTTAATAATTTTAATATAGGTGGCGGCGGTGTAGGGGACTCAGATTAGGGGTTAATAATTTTAATATAGGAGGTGGCAGTGTAAGGGGGTCAGATTAGGGGGTAGTACATATATTATAGGTGGCGGGGTAGGGGGCTCACATTAGGAGTTCATGTAGTTAAAATAGGTGGCGGCGGGGTAGGGGGCTCACAGTAAGGGTAATATTTTTAATGTAGGTGGCGGCGGGGTAGGGGGCTCACATTAGGGGGTTAGACATTTAATATAGCTGGCGGCGGGGTCCGGGAGCGGCGGTTTAGGGGTTAAGCACTTTATTAAAGATTGCGGTGGGGGATTGCGGTTGACAGGTAGATAGACATTGCGCATGCATTAGGTTTAAGGTATTATTTTGCAGGTAGTTTAGGGAGATACGGGGCTCCAATACTCAGCATATGGCTTACTACGCCTGCAATTTGTGGTGAGGTGAAAATAGAGTAAGATTTCTCCATTTTCGCCAGGTAAGTCCTTACGCTGTATATTGGATACCAAACTGCATGGGTTTGGTATACCAGTCTATGGGCCAAAAAACTACGGCCGAAGGCAGAAATATACGAGCGTAGCTTCTATGTTACGCCGTATTTGTGATACCAAACCCGTGCAAAATTTGGCGTCGCCGGCTTTTGCGGGCGACGCAGGTGCTTTGCTGATTTATTACCTACAGAGATAGATAATAAACATTTAGCTGTGACATTATAGCTTTCAGACCTGTCTTCCAGGTCATGGACACAGTGGTCTTGGGGAGAAAGATATTTAATCACTTTAGGATCAGCAATCTGCGCTAATAAGCCTTTGCTTATAAAGCTAGCTTCCTTCTTTAAGCTCAATTTGGAATATTTGGTTTTCCCAAGGTCATGCACTTGCATAGGGATAAATAGATCCTCTTTAACTTTCCCCAACATCTATTAGTGAACAATCCAATTCTTTTATTTTAGGTTTGTGGGTTGTTAGCTCATTTAGCTGTGCCGTACCTGTGGGATAAAATATTTGCCTGAGATCCAGTATCAGTTAATCCCATGATAGGGTTAGCAACTAAATCCTGGAGCTCAGCTAATACATAATATCTCCCTGCAGTTTCTACCATTTCAAACATAAAGTTTGCATGTTTACACACCTGTGGGCTTTGCCACGAGTTACCTGAATCCACCACGTTACCTGATGCAGGAGACTTTTCATGCTCACCATTCACTTCCTCTATAATAGGGCTGATTGGGTTCCTGTGTATTGCATCTGTGGGAATAAGGTTATGAGAGAACTGCAGAGGAATAGATTTGTTAGAGCTTCCAGGCTGAGGTTGCTCGTCATCACAGCTAAATCATCCGTTCCTGGTCTGTAGGGAGAGAATATGATTAGTACCATTATTGACATTTATCATTTTATTTGGTATATCTCTCCCAACTCTCTCAGGTAATACTGCAGTATTTATGACTGTGCCTGTGGCCCACTGCTGGCCACTGGCTGTACCCCTAAAAAAGGATTATTAAGGTGCTGAGTAATCAAAGCTTGGCTCATATTAGAAAATAGTGTACATAATTGACTTACTTGCATACTGAGTTGGCCCACTTGAAAAGACAAGCTACTTTTACCCATGCACCAATTTTTGATGTCCCAGGGTACTGATTCCTGGATCCCTGGGATCCCTCAGAATCATAGCTATTGCTCTATTTTTACGTGGTTGTATTTGGGGTATAACTTGTTCAGCATTAATATCTTGGGAAGCACTATTTATTTGGGGTGTCTAGTTACCCTGAGTATTTTTGCCACTTTTGGTATTTATTTTTACGGGGGTACCGATTACCTTGTGGGTGTTCATCTGTTTGGGGATAATTATTTATCTGGGTATGCCCCCCATTTTGAGTATATTCTCTCTGCACCTCGGCCCGTGATGGGGAAGGGGCAGATTTAAAACTTTGTGGGGAAGGCCTGTTTTCTCGGGCCACTTCCGCATAAGTTTTCATGTTAGACTCCAAATTGAGGGTGCTAGGTGACACCCTAGTTTCTGCCACAATTTTGGGGTTGGGCCTTGGTTCCCTTTTAACCCCCTGTTAACCGGACTGCTGAATAGAGTATAACTTTGTACTCTCTTTGATCAGTCAGTCCAATGAGCAGTGTTCATCAAAATCTTTAACCAAATTTAGCTTGATGTGCGCGGTACAGAAGGTAATTCTATAGGGCTTTGATTGGCGCCACATTTTAAACCGTATACAGCTATTTTCACTGCGGTTTTGGTGCAATATTTCCCAAATTCTTTTTTGCACTGATTTTTTTGTTTCACTCCAGGAATGAATATTCATATCCTTGAGTGAAGCAAATAATTTGTGATGTTTACCCTCAAATACCCAGGGCAGAAATTCAATTTTTGACCGCTCACTAGTAACATTCATTAAGGATAAAGCATTTTCATAGTTCTCTAAGTGGTCGATTATAGAAGTTGTTCCGTTTTTGGAAAATGTAGGTACTGCATCCTTTAAGAAAGCAATTATTTTAGGGGTGTCATAAACCTTATTAGACATATCTTGGGCTTTCATAGGGACCTTCTTGTTAGGGTTGGAGCGTTCCTTATCTGCCCTTTTTCTATGGGGGACCCCCTACATTTGTTAGTACTATGTGGGCTATTTGGGTAGCTGGCTCTGCCCTCTGACTCACTACTAGAGCTTTACCCCTCATCTTAAGTATAGCAGTTCCCTGAATTTATAACCTGATGTGACTGTCTATTTGGGAAGTGTATTTCTGACCCAATAGGGGTCCCTTGTTTAAACTCTTCCCTAAATTTCTGTAATTCACTTCTCATTAATTCTTTAAGGGTTTTTAAAAATACCTGCATTATCTTTATTGCTAATAGAGGGGTTTTACTTATGACGATACAGCTTTTTAAAACCACTTAACTCTCTTTGGCTTTGTGCGAGTTGTTTATGCAAATCATCTATTTGAGCTATTAAACTCTGGTTATATTTTTGTAAGGTGGCAATGTTCTGGGCTAGCATATAATTTTAGCCTGGACTTGTTCCACCTCCTCTTCACCTAGCCTTAAGGAATAATTTTCACCCCTCAGTTGCTCCAATTGTGAATTCTGTACTTCAATTTTATTGTACATTTCATCGTTCACATAGAGGAGCAGACCCCAAGTTTTGAAAATTATTTTGTTGCGTTTTCTCGGTTTCTGAGGTCGGCCAAATTTTAACAGCCCTTGAAATATTTCCCTTTTCGCCAAACCATATATTATTTGCAATATTTTTGGCCTTAGTCTTCAGCATTTTAATGTAAGTGCCTAATTCTCCCTTAATACTTAAAGGCACAGTCAAGTCCAAAAAACATTTCAAGTTTCAAATAGGGCATGTCATTTTAAACAACTTTACAATTTACTTTTATCACCAATTTTGCTTTGTTCTCTTGGTATTCTTAGTTGAAAGCTAAACCTAGGAAGGCTCATATGATCATTTCTAAGCCCTTGAAGGCTGCCTCTAATCACATGCTTTTGTATTTGCTTTTCACAACAGGGGAGAGCTAGTTCAGGTAAACCATATAGATAACATTGTGAGCACCCCCGTGGATTGTGGCAGACACTGCATTAATTGGCTAAAATGAAAGTCAATAGATAATAAATAAAATGTCATGTGATCAGGGGGCTGTCAGAAGATGCTTAGATACAAGGTAATCACAGAGCTAAAAAGTGTATTAATATAACTGTATTGGTTATGCAAAACTGGGAAATGGGTAATAAAGGGATTATCTATTTTTTAAACAACAAAAATTCTGGTGTTGACTGTTCCTTTAATCTATTTTTATGGCGAGTAATGGCTTCCGTTTTAAGCATTTCTGCCTGACTAACGGGCGAGTTTGGGGAACATATTTCAATACTATGTTTAGATTCATTTGATTCCCTTCTAGTAACAGACATTATTATTTTGGCTTAGTATTTGGTTAAATTCAAACGCTAATACAATTTTTACTAACGAGAAAAAAAAATTAATCTTAATTTTTTTTTTTTTAAATAATAATTTCTATTTACTACAAAATATGTTATATCAATATGATAAATATAATAATCATTCTGCAATGATATAAAATACAAAATTCTTTCTAAACATTAATATGTAATACCAGTATACTTACTACAATCTAACTAAAGCTTTAGAATATCTTTGATTTAAAATATTAAATATACAGTTGCCTATACTTTATAAGATCACCAGTTTGAGAATTCAGTTAATATCCAAATATGTCTATTGTCATATGTTATATGAGAATTATGCACATTTGTAAGAGAATTAATCTTAATAGTCTCTTATCCACAAAGAGTATCCCAACGTATTTGTCTTACAGAAAACTGTGATCACACACTGGTCTCTCTATAAGCAAAACTGGCAGCCAGCAGGATTGCAACAGTTACCAATAAAAACATTTCATCCAAGATCTCCTTTCTCTGTGTGCAGGGAGTTTTTTGTCTGAGACAAAACTCCTCCCATTTCTTAATCATTCAATAGATTTGGATACACTCTCTTCTCTGATTGGCTACTAGGACATGCCATTTTTAACGGCCTAATGCCTTTTGGTTGTAATTCTGGATTCAGGCCATCGGGGGCAGCAGACGAGACAGTTTCATTTTCAACACTGCTATACAGTCAATACAGTTCTTATATATAGTTTTATCAAATGCCTATTTTTATATACTTTTAATCTCCTAGTTTTAATAATTATATGTTCCATATGTGGTCCATTTAATATAATTTATTCTGAGTATTTCAAGATTAAACATGAATATACTCCACTTATAATATCTTAAAAATGTGTTTAAAAATCATATTTTCTATGAACAGATTTAAAAGGATTATAATACCTTCATCATGGACTCAATTACTTTCTCAGTTATCATCTTAATATCAGATACATACCTTGAGATCAGCAATCAGATGTAGTTTCATATAATTATATCTATATTGGATTACTATCCCATATAAATATTTCATATCTGTATATCTCTTGCTGAGTGTATAAAACACATCATATTATTTAAAACACTAATTATATATGCACTTATTAGATACCTGAAAAATATAGGAATATGTTATCCATTAAATTTATTACAAACTTGAAATGCATTTCTCAGATCCATGGACATATACATTTGTATACAAGACTGAGGTATACCTTATTGAAAACTAAACCTAAGTTGTACTTAAAAATGAATTTTAGTTACAATGCAAACATGTGTTTATGTTAGCCAGTACAGATGTGTATCTGAGGTTTAGGGGCAATTAACAGGCCTGTGCTAATTACTATATTGTCAGAATTTTTTTTTTTGCGTATCTGACTTATGTAGAGAATATTGTCTCTAACTTCCCATTATGTATCCTGGCCTGGGTAACCATTAGGCCACATGTCTACCCCTCCTGTGGAGCCATGAGCTTCAAAGGCCAAATGCCCATTATCTATCTTCACTAATTGAACAATTATATCATTCCTTTTGTTTTCCAACTTGTCTTTAAGCAGCAGTGAAGGGGGGCAGGGGCTATAGTGAGACCAATTCATATCAAATTAGATTTTAGCTAAAATGAAATATTAGATTCTATAATACATCTGTAGTTTATTTAAAGAGACATTATACTCTCATTTTTTCTTTGCATAAATGTTTTGAGATGATCTATTTATATAGCCCATAAAGTTTTCTTTTTTTTAAAAAAATTATAGTTTTGCTTATTTTTAAATAATATTGCTCTGATTTTCAGACTCCTAACCAAGCCCCAAAGTTTTATGAGAATACAGTCAGCTACCTACTCCAGCTTGCTCCTGTTTGTGTAAAGGGTCTTTTCATATGCAAAAGAAGGGGGAGGGGGTGGGAGTGTCTTATTTCCCACTTGCAGTGGGCTTTCCAAATACCTTTTCAACAGAGCTAAACTGAAAGCTTCTAAGTAAGTTTTTAAACAGTTTTATACTGGATTTTTAGATCAGTATCTGTGCATCTTATTCTTTATAGTAGTGTCTATTGCATGCAGTTATATGAAAATGAGTCTATACTGTCCCTTTAAGGGTACTTCACAGGTACCCTGACAACACACAGAGAAAATCCAGCACTCATTTGCAAGCACTCTAAGCTGAGTGCTTGCAAGTGAGTGCTGGATTTTCTCTGTGTGTTGTATATATATATATATATATATATATATATATATATATATATATATATATATATATATATATATACAGGGAGTGCAGAATTATTAGGCAAGTTGTATTTTTGAGGATTAATTTTATTATTGAACAACAACCATGTTCTCAATGAACCCAAAAAAACTCATTAATATCAAAGCTGAATAGTTTTGGAAGTAGTTTTTAGTTTGTTTTTAGTTATAGCTATTTTAGGGGGATATCTGTGTGTGCAGGTGACTATTACTGTGCATAATTATTAGGCAACTTAACAAAAAACAAATATATACCCATTTCAATTATTTATTTTTACCAGTGAAACCAATATAACATCTCAACATTCACAAATATACATTTCTGACATTCAAAAACAAAACAAAAACAAATTAGTGACCAATATAGCCACCTTTCTTTGCAAGGACACTCAAAAGCCTGCCATCCATGGATTCTGTCAGTGTTTTGATCTGTTCACCATTAACATTGCGTGCAGCAGCAACCACAGCCTCCCAGACACTGTTCAGAGAGGTGTACTGTTTTCCCTCCTTGTAAATCTCACATTTGATGATGGACCACAGGTTCTCAATGGGGTTCAGATCAGGTGAACAAGGAGACCATGTCATTAGATTTTCTTCTTTTATACCCTTTCTTGCCAGCCACGCTGGGGAGTACTTGGACGCGTGTGATGGAGCATTGTCCTGCATGAAAATCATGTTTTTCTTGAAGGATGCAGACTTCTTCCTGTACCACTGCTTGAAGAAGGTGTCTTCCAGAAACTGGCAGTAGGACTGGGAGTTGAGCTTGACTCCATCCTCAACCTGAAAAGGCCCCACAAGCTCATCTTTGATGATACCAGCCCAAACCAGTACTCCACCTCCACCTTGCTGGCGTCTGAGTCGGACTGGAGCTCTCTGCCCTTTACCAATCTAGCCACGGGCCCATCCATCTGGCCCATCAAGACTCACTCTCATTTCATCAGTTCATAAAACCTTAGAAAATTCAGTCTTGAGATATTTCTTGGCCCAGTCTTGACGTTTCAGCTTGTGTGTCTTGTTCAGTGGTGGTCGTCTTTCAGCCTTTCTTACCTTGGCCATGTCTCTGAGTATTGCACACCTTGTGCTTTTGGGCACTCCAGTGATGTTGCAGCTCTGAAATATGGCCAAACTGGTGGCAAGTGGCATCTTGGCAGCTGCACGCTTGACTTTTCTCAGTTCATGGGCAGTTATTTTGCGCCTTGGTTTTTCCACACGCTTCTTGCGACCCTGTTGACTATTTTGAATTAAACGCTTGTTTGTTCGATGATCACGCTTCAGAAGCTTTGCAATTTTAAGAGTGCTGCATCCCTCTGCAAGATATCTCACTATTTTTGACTTTTCTGAGCCTGTCAAGTCCTTCTTTTGACCCATTTTGCCAAAGGAAAGGAAGTTGCCTAATAATTATGCACACCTGATATAGGGTGTTGATGTCATTAGACCACACCCCTTCTCATTACAGAGATGCACATCACCTAATATGCTTAATTGGTAGTAGGCTTTCGAGCCTATACAGCTTGGAGTAAGACAACATGCATAAAGAGGATGATGTGGTCAAAATACTCATTTGCCTAATAATTCTGCACACAGTGTATATATATATATATATATATATATATATATACACACACACACACACAATATAGCTCTTTGCAGTCAAACACCTTGTCATATACCATATACCTTTTAACGCTTTTATTTTTTTTAAATATTTATATGAATAATTTTATCAGATATTGTTTAAAAAGGCATCTAATGTATTTGGATGTGTAAATGTGGTATACAATAATCTATTTTTATCACTGTATTTACAGGGAAGGGTTTTTACTTATCATAACTTAGGGTCTGAGTCTCTAAAGCTCTCTAGTCTGGTGAGAATCTATAAGATGACTGGTGAGTTTTATGAGGCCCCTCAGGTATTGTTTTAAACCTTTGTGCCATTTTAATGTATATATCCGCCATGTGGTACATAGCCCATCATACTGCATATCTATATATACAGTGCCCTCCACTAATATTGGCTCCCTTAGTAAATATAAGGAAAGAAGGCTGTGAAAATTTGTCTTTATTGTTTAATCTTTTTGATATTTTGTTAAAAAAATACACAAAAATACTCTACCCTCATGGATATCAAACAATTGCAAACACAATGCAGGTTTATAAAATAAATAAATATATTTTTGTATTTTGTATTGCAAAATTATTGGCACCCTTTTAGTCAATACTTTGTGCTACCTCCCTTTGTCAAAATAACAGCTCTGCATCTTCTCATACAAGGCATGGTGAAGTTGGAGAATACATGGCAAGGGATCTGAGACCATTCCTCCATAAAGAATCTCTCCAGATCCTTCAAATTTCGAGGTTGACACTGGTAGACTCTCCTCTTCAATTCATCCCACACGTTTTCTATGGGGTTGTAAGTCAGGGAACTAGGATTGCCATGGCAGGACTTTGTTTTTGTGGTCAGTAAACCATTTTTTGTGCTAATTTTGATGTATGTTTTGGATCATTGTCCTGCTGGAAGATCCAACCACAGCTCATTTTAAGCTTTCTGGCAGAGGCAGTCAGGTGTTCATTGATATTTATTAGAATCCATGATGCCATGTATTCTAACAAAATGTCCAGATCCTCTGGTAGAAAAACAGCCCCAAAACATTAAAAAGCCACCAGCATATTTACACTGTGGGCATTAGGTACTTTTATAGCTACCTTTCTGTTTGTACTAAACCCACCTCTGGTGTTTATTGCCAAAAAGCTCTTTTTTGGTTTCATCTGACCATAGAACCCGATCCCATTTGAAGTTACAGTAGTGTCTGGCAAACTGAAGATGCTTGAGTTTGATTTTTGATGAGAATAGAGTCTTTCTTCTTGAAACCCTTCCAAACAACTTGTGGTGATGTAGGTGGCATCGGATTGTACAAGTAAGTGGGAGAGAGCGAGGGGTAGTTGTACATTATTTAGGTAAAAATTCTAGTGGTTAATTATCAGTGCTTAGTGTTCTGTCCCAGGTAGGAACTGCAGGCAGGTACATAGCATTCCATCTGCAGCTGCAGGTCCTACCAGGGAGCAGATAGCGGCAGTAGTTTAATCAAAGTGTCAAACTCACTATCAGAAGCCGCTGGTATAGCAGTATATCATGTAGGGATCAGGCACGGCCCCTGGACACCAATGAAGGGCAAATTATTGATGTTGGTGCCTGTACAAATGCCCCCCCCCCCACACACACAATCTGCAGCCTTTAGGAAATTGCCTAGTTTGCCATAAGTCCTTGCTATGGGATAAAGGTCCCTAGTGCACACCCTTAAAGGGACAGTCAACACCAGAATTTTTGTTGTTTAAATAGATAGATAATCCCTTTATTACCCATTCCCCAGTTTGGCATAACAAACACAGTTATAATAATACATGTTTTACCTCTGTAATTACCTTGTATCTAAGCCTCTGCAAACTGCCCCCTTATTTCAGTTCTTTTGACAGACTTGCATTTTAGTCAATCAGTGCTGACTTCTAGGTAACTTCACGTGCGTGAGCTCAATGTTATCTATATGACACACATGAACTAACACCCTCTAGTGGTGAAAAACTGTTAAAATGCATTCAGATTAGAGGTGCCCTTCAAGATCTAATAAATTAGCATATGTGCCTACCTAGGTTTAGCTTTCAACTAAGAATACCAAGAGAACAAAGAAAAATTAGTGATAAAAGTAAATTAGAAAGTTGTTTAAAATGACATGCCCTATTTGAATTGAAAAGTTTATTTTGGACTTGACTGTCCCTTTAACAATACCACTATTATGTTACCTTGCTTACCTTTATCTATTAGACAAGACAAACAGAGATGACATCAATGTTTCTTTGAATTTTAATCTACTGAGAGTTTTTGCAGTATTTTATAAACTTTCTTTTAATCATTATCAAGAAGCCAAAAAACTATTAGCATTTACCATTAAACAATTGTTTCTCAATTTTACAACGCAACACAAATATCAGTTGTTCTGTGAACCAGATCAAAAATAGAAATCTGAGAGCTTCCTGCCGTTTAATTGATTCCTTTTTATATAATTTTATGCTGACAAAGAATTAGAAACAGTGTGATTTCTTAATTAAAGCCACAGTTTATTGCAAATCCAGTGATTTAAATGCTGTACACACCAGAAAAGACAGCCTAGAATGTCCTAAATTATCAAGAAGCCATTTCACGCTTTTCTGAGAAACAGATTATAGAGACACTTTTGTTCTATTTTATTATAAAACATTTATTAACACTCTTCTTTGTGTTTTAAGTTTACCAGATGTCTCAGTTTCCCCAAAAGGTTTATATTCCTGATGATATAAGAGATATTCTGTTGTTTGATGTTCTTCTGCTCGCTTTCTCCTTGAGTAATGTTAACACTGCAGGAGCAGTTCCCGCACAGCTCATTAAACTGGGCTATGAAATCATTTAGAAAACTTGTCCCATTATATCAACAAGCCGGGCATTGATTGTAATTGTTGAATGGCCGCAGTTCTTTTCATAAGTTAAAATGATCCACTTCATTGAAATTCATTTGAAACCAATAAATAATTTTCTAGGAATTGGCTGAAAGCACAACAGCTTATTAATGACTTTGCTTAAACCATTCAAGAAATTGTTGAGTAAATAATATTGTTGGAGTGTGGTCAGACTATTACAAAGCATTGCAGCATAAGTGAAAAGGCAATTAAGTAGCTTGTGACACGTGAAGGTCAGTTAGGTCACTTGGTTAAATAAATATGGGTCTAGTTGCTCTTTGCCATTATAAAATACCTATTTCAATATACAGTGATTCAACTGGAATGTAGTAAAAATAAACATATTCATAATTAGATTAACCACAGTTTTATGATATTTCTCATATGCTCCCCCCTCCCCAAAATCCATATCCCAGTTGGAGGAAGAACAGGATGTAAAGAGGGAGCTAGAAACAAACGCTTGCGGTTTATAAATCTTTCAGATGAACTGAACCTGACTTGAATTACAAATTCTTTATTTGCTCATTATTCTCCGATTCGTAATTCACTTTTTTCCTTCTACAATCACCAGGGGCCTAATTTGATCCTAAGTGAAATATTGCCATCAAAGTTTAATGAAATCTCATGCATATTTCACCTAGAAGCTCACTTTATAAATTAGCGCAATTAACAAGCTGGACAGGTCCTAGAGGCTCCATCTTTTCCAGGCCCTGTTTAAATGCAATAGTTGGCTATTTTATATTGTCTTTGATAAATAGCAATAATTAAAGATTTGTATGTTCCTAAAAGCTTTACCTTAACTGAACTGTCTCATGTTAAAAAACCACTGCCTCCAAACTCGCTTATGCTGCTAACATCATTTTAAAGATTAGCATCAGTATATCACTATGGAATATGAGAATGTGTTATATGAAATAAAAGGGCAAACTTTAAAAATAATGAACATAATTAAAATACTGCATATAAAACACATAGTTGTGCTTTAGAAACAGTAGCACAAAACTTCAGGTTTACATATTGCTGTTCTGAACAGTAATTGGACCATCGTAAATAGTTTTTCAAAAAGTGACAATAATGAGTTACCCTTGGGATCTTGTTAAGTTACAGATATAACCTACGAATGTTTAAAGAGCCAATCCGTTCAAAATTTAATTACACATCAATGCATTTTAATAGAAGCTTTTTGCAATGCTCCTGTTTTGGCACAAATATTTTTAATAAAAGCTATCACTGTTTCACTAACAGTTTTTAAAGGGATATAAAACCGTAAATACATGCTAGACAAAATGATATATTCAAACAAAGATTAGCCTTAGAATAATAGCCTTAGAATAATATGGAGATGCAATTTTTATAATTATATTAATTGTTTAAATATTGAGGAAACAAGCGTAAATGTTTAGTTTCTATAAAGTAGTTGGTTCCGCCATGTAAAACTTTCTCTTATCAGTCTCTCCTGCCTAGGGTTGCCACATCGGCCACGTTTTCCTGGACACTACATGCCAGTGCACTGTAAAATATCTCACGCAGGGCCTGATATTCAAAACCTTGCTGATATTCTAAAATGTCTTAACAGTACGGCGAGGCCCCTAAAAACATTTTTAGAAACACAAATTTTAACTTGAGACATCTTTATGTTGCTATGTAGTATTCTATATGTGAAACAGAGACTCCTACATTACATTATAAGGTCTAAAAAATCCCAAAGATTTTGCATGATGTCTCACCATGTTGGAGAGGTTTTTAATATCAGGCCGTCAGTGCTAGGTATTGCTAGAAGCATTTTGCTAATACAAGTGTACTGTAACAATGGATCTATTCAAAACTGAAAAGCACTGATAGGATTTCCATTTTGGCTACTTCGTCCCTTTAAGAACACTGTATTGTCTTATTGACATAATTTACTGGGGGAATTGTGCTTTGGCAAAGGGTGAAAATAACATTAAAAAAATATGTTTACAGTTACATAGCTATAAAAAAACAACTGTCCATTTTAATAGCTCACAAATTTATTTGCACAGTCTATTTTATTTATATATATGTCCCTAACTGTCCTCAGCATGAAAGGTAGATAAAGGGAAAACAAGTTCAAACATGGCAACTCCCAATATTTTATAGAAACTCATTGGAATTTAGAAAACTAACCAAAATAAATCATGAAAGTTTAAAGTTTTTTTTTTTTGCCTCTACATAATTAAAGGGTCATAATAATAAAAAATTAATTAATTAGAGCATGTAATTTTGACTAGTTACCCTGCACTACTATAACGTAGATTACGAGTTGTGCGCTAACAGTTACTCGCAAGTGAAAAGGGGCTTATCGTGAAAGTAGCACACGTTTAACAAGTTGAAAGTAAACGCGTTCGCTTCAGCTCAATAGAATTTAAATCGTGTTGGGATAGCGTGACTTCAGTTCTCTGGTTAAAGGGATACTAAACACAATTTTTTTCTTTCACGATTCAGATAGAGCATGCAATTTTAAACAACTTTCTAATTTACTCCTATTATTAATTTTTCATCGTTCTCTTGCTATCTTTATTTGAAAAAAGAGAACAAAAAAATGATAATAGGAGTAAATAAGAAAGTTGTATGTATGTGTGTACATATGTATTTATGTATTTATATGTATTTACAAACATATATATATATGTATATATATATATGTGTTTGTATATATACTGTATATACTGTATATATATATATATATATATATATATATACTGTACACATACTGTATATAAACATATACGCATTGGAACTCTTTGAAGTCAAGTATCTGAAAACTTGTAAATTCATATATATGCAATATTCATATTTTATAAAGTGTTTGTGTATGCACTGTAAAAATTTCATATTCCAATGTTCTTCACATAGGGGAATATGTTCTATGTATTTATAAACAGATATTCCTATATATATTTGTATATCTCTATACTTATATCTAATCATCCATGCTGATCCAAGATAGTGCTAATTACATAGCTGATTGGATCAGCGGTGGTTTCCGCTCGGGACCAGCAGTGCTCTACAAGTAATTCTATGGTGTGTTTAAAGGGACAGTAAAGTCAAAACTAAACTTTCATGATTCAGATAGGGCATGCAATTGTAAAACAACTTTCCAATTGACTTTTATCATTAAATTTGCTTTATTCCCTTGGTGGTATTTTTGAAAAGCTAAACCTAGGTAGGCTCAAACTGATTTCTAAACCGCTGAAAACCGCCTCTTAGTTCAGAGCATTTTGAAAGTTTTTCACAGTTAGACAGTACTAGTTCACATGTGTCATATAGATAAACATCATGCTCACTCCCGTGGAGTTATTTAGGAGTCTGCACTGATTGGCTAAATTGCATGTCTGTCAAAAGCACTGAGATAAGGGGCAGTCTGCAGAGGCTTAGATGCAAGGTAATCACAAAGGTAAAAAGTATATTATTATCACTGTGTTGGTTCTGCAAAACTGGGGAATGGGTAATAAAGGGATCATCTATCTTTAAAACAATAAAAATTCTGGTGTAGACTGTCCCTTTAACACCTTTGTGGGGGTTAAACACATAGTAGTTCAGAGTCGCTAGTCTTAAATTTATATGCTCCAAAGAATTAGAACATGTAAAGATTTTATATTAGAATCATATTATTTAATATTCCGTTAATGCACACACTTTTGTAACGTAATTATATATGCTCTGAATATCAGTTTTTAAAACTTGTATCATGTAAACCAGCAATCGGCAACTGGCATACCCTGGGAAAAAGCCAAACTAAGTATGTGTGCAATAGTGTTTGTGACCCAGGAAAAGCAGAACTAAAATATGTTCTTTTCGGTGGCCACAACTCAAAAAGATCTTGGAGGAGACAACAGCAGACAGTGTTTTACCTAAATCTGACTTTGAGCCACTGGAAAGTTTTAGGAATATATTATTTGTTAGTTAAATAACCATATATTTATATGTAGCCCCTTAAAAAATATAGGTCTGTGGCACCCCATGTATACAAAATCAAAGATAAGTCCGGCACACTTGTAGCAACTGTGCAAACTGCAGGGGAGACTGCAAATATAGAAACAAATCTCAAAGATGCAGCAGCATAGTGTGAAATAACCATTTACTGGCACCAAAGCAAAAAACACAATGTTTTGAGTGTTACTCCTCAATCATGTGTGACACATGATTAAGGGGTAACACCTAAAATGTTGTGGTTTTTGCATTGGTGCCAATAAATGGATATTTCACACTATGCTGCTGCATCTTTGAGATTTGCACCCCATGTATAGGAAGTCATAAACAATGTGATACACGGCTCTCTGAGCAGATACTCTGTTTAAAGTGCCAGTGCACACAGCATGTAGGTACACTCTACATGCCAGTGCACCAGTGACGTGAGGTGAGGTCTGAGGCAGGTGAGGCACTGGATATGATACGCCCGAGTAGCACATACATGAACCCAATAGAGGTAGCTTAAATTTACGTTTTAATTTGAAGCTTGCAAAATGACAAATAGCATTCTTTACAACACATGCATACAGGTAAGAAACCAATTAAATTCTTGTTATACAGGCAAATACAGTTCCTCTATTTATACTAATAGTATTATTTATGTGTCAACATACATAAGCATTCCCCTGGTATTATGTACGTGCCAACATATAGCAGCATACTCCTAGTATTATTTATGTGCCTACATACACCAGCATACTCCTGGTATTATTTATGTGCCAACATACCACAGAATACTCCTGGTATTATGTATGTGCCAACATATAGCAGCATACGTGTAGTATTATTTATGTGCCAACATATACCAGCATACTCCTGGTATTATTTATGTGCCAACATACAGCAGCATACTCCTGGTATTATTTATGTGCCTACATACACCAGCATACTCCTGGTATTATTTATGTGCTAACATATAGCAGCATACGTGTAGTATTATTTATGTGCCAACATACACCAGCATACTTCTGGTATTATTTATGTGCCAATATACAGCAGCATACTCCTGGTATTATTTATGTGCCTACATACACCAGCATACTCCTGGTATTATTTATGTGCCAACTTATAGCAGCATACTCATAGTATTATTTATGTGCCAACATACAGAGGCATACTCTTGGTATTATTTATGTGCCTACATACACCAGCAAACTCCTGGTATTATTTATGTGCCAACAGTACCAACATATAGCAGCATACTCCTGATATTATTTATGTGCCAACACACAGCAGCAAACTCCTAGTATTATTGATGTGCCAACATATAGTAGCATACTTATAGTATTATTTATGTTCCAATATACAGCAGCATACTCCTGGTATTATATATGTGCCAACATATAGCAGCATACTCAAAGCATTATTTATGTGCCAACATATACCAGCATACTCCTGGTATTATTTATGTGCCAACATACAGCAGCATACTCCTGGTATTATTTATGTGCCTACATACACCAGCATACTCCTGGTATTATTTATGTGCTAACATATAGCAGCATACGTGTAGTATTAATTATGTGCCAAATACACCAGCATACTTCTGGTATTATTTATGTGCCAATATACAGCAGCATACTCCTGGTATTATTTATGTGCCTACATACACCAGCATACTCCTGGTATTATTTATGTGCCAACTTATAGCAGCATACTCATAGTATTATTTATGTGCCAACATACAGCAGCATACTCTTGGTATTATTTATGTGCCTACATACACCAGCAAACTCCTGGTATTATTTATGTGCCAACAGTGCCAACATATAGCAGCATACTCCTGATATTATTTATGTGCCAACACACAGCAGCAAACTCCTGGTATTATTGATGTGCCAACATATAGTAGCATAATCATAGTATTATTTATGTTCCAATATACAGCAGCATACTCCTGGTATTATTTATGTGCCAACATATAGCAGCATACTCAAAGCATTATTTATGTGCCAACATACAGCAGCATATTCCTGGTATTATTTATACGCCAACAGTGCCCACATATAGCTGCATACCCTGGTATCGTTTATGTGCTTACATACACCAGCAAACTCCTGGTATTATTTATGTGCCAACATATAGCAGAATACTCCTGGTAATATTTATGTGCCAACATACAGCAGCATACTCCTAGTATTATTTATATGCCAACAGTGCCAACATATAGCAAAATACTCCTGGTATTATGTATGTGCCTACTATATACCAGCAAACTCCTGGTATTAATTATGTGCCAACAGTGCCAACATATAGCAGCATACTCCTGGTATTATTTATGTTCTAAAATACAGCAGCATACTCCTGGTATTATTTATGTGGCAACATACAGCAGCATACATCTAGTATTATTTATGTGCCAACACACAGGAGCGTACTCCTGGTATAGTGGTATTATATATTTATGTGCCAACATATAGCAGCATCCCCCCTCATGACCTCTTTCCAGTTCCCTCAGCAGTCACAGTGCCAGGTACCAACATTAAGCATTATATTTATAATAATCACATCCCCCCACCCCCTCATGGCCTCTACCCTCAGTCAGCAGCGAGTACCAGGCTGCCAGCACCAATATTTATTAATTATCATTTATCAGTCATCATCCCCCGAACCCCCCGTGACCTCTTCCCAGTCCCCTTAGCACCTGTGACCAATATTGTCACACACCCCCTCCCCCCAGACCCTCATGTTGGCCTTTTTCCAGTTCCCTACCTGACCAATATTTTTATCATCATACTATCCCCTCCCGGACCAATCCCCAACCCTGGACTGCCATCCCTCCATCAGCTCTTCTCTTATACTCTCAGGTGGTGGCTAGCTCATCTTGATAAAAATGAATGAATTGGGAATGATTGTGACAAAAAAAATTGAATAATAAAATGGTAGACTTACTTACCAAGTAGCGGCCCTCAGCAACAGTGGAGTGGCAAACATCCAGGTCCTCGACCTTGTCAGTGGGTGCAGTGCACTCTCACTTCTTGCTTGACTCCAGTCAGTTGCATCTTCTTTGTTCTTTTTCTCACAGTGTGTCAGGTGACTCGGCTCCAAGTTTCCCTTCAGTCCTAGGAACACTGCTTCGTCTCTTCAGACAGTCATGTGACGTGACTGACAACTCTGGTCACGTTCTCCTACATTTTTACCTCCTGTAAACAATCTAAATTATTTTCTTTGTTGTCAAACTTTAGCGTGTGATTGGAATGGGGTTTTTTCTCGGCTCTTTGTGTGTGACAGAAACTGCGTTTGAAAGTAAACGTGTTCGCTTGAGCGCAATCTAATTTTACTCAAGTTGGATTAGCAGGAATTCAGAGCTCGTGTAAAGTGTAGGGGAAGAAAAAAAAAGTTGCTTTAAACACAACATAAATACATGGAATGTAAAACATGCGTAATGCGCATCGGGGGTTCGTAATTTAAAATTGCTATTTTCATTGCACGTTATTGAAATATAAAATATAAACTATTAACAATATTAATAAAAATTATTTTAAATTATTATACATACTGTAAAATATTCTATATAATCTATATATATATATATATATATATATATATATATATATATATATATATATATATATATATATATATATATATATATATATATAAAATACAGTAAATACACTAAATAGCACTCCACTCGTTATCTAGCCCTAAATGTGCAGACAGTCAAACACTAGGTATTAAGGACCTTAGTGACATAATGGTATGTATGTCCTTTATAGCCACTTCAGGGGATGCCCCACATTCCCTCAGCCTCCCACAGCCCCAGAACTATGCAACTGATACAGTGTGTCCATATCCCAGGGCAGTCATGTGATCACTGTGATAGCAAATCACTGTGATCACAGGGTTAATGTATTTAAAACAGTAACATTGAGGGTGGGTTGTTTAGTGGCGGAAGGGTGAGGGATGTGGAGAGTAGGGGCATCCCAGCCATAGAGGGAGAGGAAATAGGATGGAGGTGCAGGGCCCTGCACTCCAGAAAGAAAGTTTGGAAGGGAGAGGGAGGGATGGGACGATATACTACAGAAAATTTCAAATCAAAGTGGGGAGGCTACAAAATGATCAAGGGAAGTAGGGAAGTGAGGATGGTGAGGGGGTACCACTTCACTACAGAAATAAGTACGAGTAAATATAAAAATACTAAAAACTGGGTACTGCAAACAACTGCAAGTATCTAAGATGGTTGCTACTGCTGCGAGGGGGGATGGTTAGAGAGCTGCTTGAGAGGGATCAGGGAGGTTGGACAGTTGAGAAGGGATCCCTACAATGTAGAAAAAATAATAATGAAATAATAAAAAATAATTCTCTCTGTCTATACCTAATATTGAGGTGAGAGTGTGTGTGGGGGAGAGCTGTTTGGGAGGGACCAGGGAAGTGAGAAGTGTCAGGTGGGAGGATAATATTTACACTTTAACTATGTTTTGCTTTTGCTTATGTGCAAACCCAATGTAACATTCAAAACATTTCTTGGGGTATTGTCTGGGGGTTTATCAAGTCCTTTTAGCTGTGGAATTTGATAAGTAAATATTGGCCATGAAAATGTATTGTTAACTATCAAGAATTTGGATTGTGATTAGCAAAACAGAACTGGCACATGTTAAAGGGTCACTAAATTAAAAATGAAAAAAAACACACACACACATATACTATATATATATATATATATATTTTTTTTATTTTTTTTATTTTTTTATCTATTAGATGGAAATGAGAACGGGATATGTGAGTTTATTTAAATACCTGTTTAATAAATTATTTATAATCAGCAAAGCTGAAATGGTGCTAAGGTAAGAGAAGAGGGCACGGCTACCCCAATCTCTTTCTTTACATGTCCAAACAAAAAATTCATGCTCAAATCAAATATATAGGTATTAGTTTGGTTAGCAAGGATCATTTTATTCTAGGGGACATGGAAATCAGTGAGAGTAAAACATAAAACAAAATGTTCATTTGACAAAATGCTGCATTATGTATTGAAAAATTATTATTAATTATGAAGGTACATTATATTGCTGCTTACAATTTGTGTTTAATATCCCCTTAAGTAGATAGTGATTGTTCGCTAAACCAATTAAGAATAGTGTTGCCAATAAACAAGAAAATGATTGTTATTGGATAGATATGGAAAAAGGCTCATTGGAATCTACATCCTAAAAGCATTTTTAGATTTTAGAGCATACTTACTTGTGCATTCCTCCATCCTTTTAATATCCCCCTTCCTGGAACATCATTACATTTTGTGTTGCCTGCCAAAATGCACAGCTTCTCTTAAAGTTCACTGCTAATATCACTGGTGAATAGTGATGTCGCGAACTGTTCGCCGGAGAACAGTTCCCGGCGATCTTAGCTTGTTCGCATTCGCCGCGGCGGGCGAACATATGCGATGTTCGATCCGCCCCCTATTCGTCATCATTGAGGAAACTTTGACCCTGTATCTCACAGTCTGCAGACACATTTCAGCCAATCAGCAGCAGACACTCCCTCACAGACCCTCCCAGCTCCTGGGCAGCAGCCATTTTAGATTCATTCCGATCCTGCATTCTTAGGGCTCGCTTCCATTGAGTCGTAATTCGGTGTGCGTGCACTAGCAAATCGATAAATATGCTGTCGGAAGCAATATCGTTTATCGACTGTTTCCAATGGCGCGTTATACCTGAATATCGGCAGCCGGACTTCGGCTGCCGAAAAGATCTTCGCGTCCCATAGAAAGTAATAGAAGCCGTTAATCGATAAATTATACCAGGTTTCCTATGAAAGCACTAACCGTTAATACACTGTCAGAGGCTGTCGATACATTGAGAAATATTACACCCAGCTCAACTAGGTGTAAAGGAGGAAAAAGAGCTTTTTGAGGCCTGTTTCTCATTAAAATTGCAAATCCAAAAGAAATTATGAGTGTTTCAATGTACAAATAACATTATATATGCTACATTTATTGGTCCTATGTATAGGAATATTGTTCCTGCCAGAGAAATACAAGATTCATCCTTCTTTTCATATATCGTTGCTCAAACCCTACAGAACCAGTGAAGAATTTCCGCGCTTCCTCCACCGCCTGTTACTGTCGAGGACCATGAGGAATATGAAGTTGATAGCGTCCTCGACTCACATATACATTGTGGGAGACTGCAGTATTTGGTTCGATGGAAGGGGTATGGGCAGGAGGAGGACTCTTGGTTGTTGCACTCTCTGGTCCATGCTCCACGTCTTGTTGCTCTTTTTCATAGATGTTACCCTCAGAAACCCAATGCATCCTCGGTGATGATGCCCTGAAGGGGGGGGTCTGTAATGTCCCCTTTAATTCAGCCCCACCTTCTTTTGCTTTATAAGTGCACTTCCTGCTATCCTCTTTGCTTGATTATTTTGTTTGGCACAGGTTAAAGGATACACTCCTCCACTCCAGCTGACAGATATTGAGCCTCAAGCCTTTTTTACCTATTAGGCTACTTGTTGCCTTCATCGCTATCCTGAACAAAGTACCTGACTCTTTTTGTTACACATTTTGCTGTTCAGCTCCTCTCCGTTCTCAGCTACAGAACACTTCCTGTTCCCAGCGGATTGACTTTGTACAGCCGGATCTACACGCTGTTTCACGCTCACACCTTCCAGTAGCTTTCACGGACACTGCTACTGCTCCCTTCTCATCGTGTTAACATACACCAACCACCGGATTCATTCTGCTACAGCTGCTAGTACTTGCAAGTATATCTCAATCTGTATTGAACTGCTTATTGTTATTTGTCTGCCATTCCTTGCTTGCAATACTTTGCTTATCTATTGGATAACCTGTTTTCTATCATTTGCTGCTTAAATCTCCAGTCTGCATTCTAACCATATCTTATGCTTTGCAACAATCAAAGTACTAAGAACATATCAGCCGTATATTTTTGCATAGTGTCATTTATACTTATATCAGCAGTTATCCTAACCTCTACCTGCTGTATTACTTTGCAAACACTCAGTTTCACTCTTACACCACTGCTGGGAATCATCCATTACTATTAAAGTGCTGTATTAATACTGACACTGCAGGCTAAGCCTTTCCTGTGGTTGTTCCGCTATTACAGCTACACAACATTTAAATATTGTAGTTATAACAGCGACATCACTACTGGTGAATATGCTAAGCAAAACAGGCCCAAACAATGAACCCAGAGGTACATCATTAGTAATTATCTATGTCTGTCCTTAGGCCAATATCCTACTCACATTTCTTGAGTCAAATCCAAACAATGTTTGACAGTGTATACCTTTCAGAACAATTAATAATCACTGCTTTTGGCAAATTTTATTTTGTTAAAACAGAAATAATTAATTTACGGCTAGAGTACAAGTTTTGCGTTATAGTGAAAAGCAGCGTTAGGTTATAACGCTGCTTTTTCACTACCGCTGGTATTACAAGTCTTGCAGGTTTAGGGGCACCACACACTTGTTTGGCCTTACCGCAAATCAACTTACGCAATTTGTCTTTTTTCAATGGGACTTCCATAGCGCCGGTATTACAAGCTTTTCCTGGGAAGCCAAAAAGTGAGCGGTACAGCCTGTCCCGTCAAGATTTGTAACACATTCTAAAGTCAGTAGTTATGAGTTTTACACTACAAAGCTGTAGCATAAAACTCATAACTAAAGTTTTAAAAAGTACACTAACACCCATAAACTACCTATTAACCCCTAAACCGAGGCCCTCTCGCATCGCAAACACTAAAATAAAATTATTAACCCCTAATCTACCGCTCCCACCTCGCAAACACTAGTTAAATATTATTAGCCCCTAATCTGCAGTCCCTAACATCACCACCACCTACCTACATTTATTAACCCATAATCTGCCGCCCCCCAACGTCGCCGCCACTATACTAAATTTATTAACCCCTAAATCTAAGTCTAACCCTAACACACCCTAACTTAAATATAATTAAACTAAATCTAAATCAAACCTACTATTAATAACTAAATAATTCCTATTTAAAACTAAATACTTACCTGTAAAATAAACCCTAAGATAGCTACAATATAACTAATAGTTACATTGTATCTAGCTTAGGGTTTATTTTTATTGTACAGGCAAGTTTTATGGCGAAAAGAAGAGACAGCGCTACCCCACATCAAGGTAGTAGTTTCACAAATTTATTCAACACACGAAAGTAATGCACTTACAGACAGATTAAAAGGTATCGCATTAATCCCTTCATAGGGAAATAAGAAGCCCTTCTGTAAGTGCATTACTTTCGTGTGTTGAATAAATTTGTGAAACTACTACCTTGATGTGGGGTTGCGCTCTCTCTACTTTTCGCCATAGGATTCACATATAAAGAGAGCGTTTGGAAACAAACCTCTGGAAATAGCTGCACCTCATTTTCGAAAGTCTGTGAATAGGAGCTGGTAATATAAACCACCGCAACAAACATTACTCTATGTGAACACTCCTAAGGACATTTCCCTGCAGTGGGTAATATCAATTCAGAAAGATCATCTATGTTTTTTATTTTCTATTGCTCTTTTAAGTATTGATAATTTTATATACGAATTTATACTAACTTGTATGTGTATTTCTTATTCAATATTTTATCGATGTATATTTGCTGCAATATTAATTTAGTAATTTAACTATTTATAACTATTTTTAATCTATTCTAATATCTCTCCTCTTTTAACACCAATATTCCATATCTACTACTCTACCTAGTTGCGCTGTTAATACTTCTAGTGTGGTGTACAGGCAAGTTTGTATTTATTTTAACTAGGTAGACTAGTTAGTAAATAGTTATTAACTATTTACTAACTACCTAGTTAAAATAAATACACATTGACCTGTAAAATAAAAATAAACCCTAAGCTAGATACAATGTAACTATTAGTTATATTGTAGCTATCTTAGGGTTTATTTTAGGCCCTTTTAAGGGCTATTGGTAGTTTAGTTTAGGCTAGGGTTTTTTTTTATCTGGTGGGGGGCTTTTTTATTTTCATAGGGCTAATAGATTAGGTGTAATTAGTTTAAATATATTGTAATTTCTTTTTTATTTTGTGTAATTTAGTGTTTGTTTGTTTATTGTAATTTCTGTAATTTAATTTAGTTAATTGTATTTCATTTATTTAATTGTATTTCATTTAGGTAATTTATTTAATTGTAGTGTAAGGTTAGGTGTTAGTGTAAGACAGGTTAGGTTTTATTTTACAGGTCAATTTGTATTTATTTTAGCTAGGTAGTTAGTAAATAGTTAATAACTATTTACTAACTAGTCTACCTAGTTAAAATAAATACAAACTTGCCTGCAAAATAAAAATAAACCCTAAGCTAGATACAATATAACTATTAGTTATATTGTAGCTAGTTTAGGGTTTATTTTACAGGTAAGTAATTATTTTTAAATAGGAATTATTTAGTTATTAATAGTAGGGTTGATTTAGATTTAATTTAATTATATTTAAGTTAGGGGGTGTTAGGGTTAAGGTTAGACAGATTTAGGGGTTAATAAATTTAGTATAGTGGCGGCGACGTTGGGGGCGGCAGATTAGGGGCTAATAAATGTAGGTAGGTGGTGGCGATGTTAGGGACGGCAGATTAGGGGTTAATACTATTTAAATAGTGTTTGTGAAGTGGGAGTGTGGCGGTTTAGAGGTTAATATGTTTATTTTAGTGGGGGCGATGTCAGGAGCTGCAGATTAGGGGTTAATAAATATAATGTAGGTGTTGGCGATGTCGGGGCGGCAGATTAGGGGTTAATAAATGTAAGATTAGGGGTGTTTAGACTCAGGGTTCATGTTAGGGTGTTAGGTGTAAACATAAATTTAGTTTCCCCATAGGAATCAATGGGGCTGTGTTACTGAGCTTCACGCTGCTTTTTTGCAGGTGTTAGACTTTTTCTCAGCCAGCTCTCCCCATTGATGTCTATGGGGAAATCGTGCAAGAGCACGTACAACCAGCTCACCGCTGACTTAAGCAGCGCTGGTATTGGACTGCGGTATGGAGCACAATTTTGCTCTACGCTCACTTCTTGCCTGCTAACGCCAGGTTTATAAAAACCTGTAATACCAGCGCTGTAGGTAAGTGAGCGGTGACAGTAACGTGCAAGTTACGCATCCCTCATAACGCAAAACTTGTAATCTAGCTGTTAGAGTTTTGCTTATTATTAACACTAATCCATAAAAAAATTAAAATAGATTACAAATTACATTTGCAGCACACAGATAATATAAATCAGTATGGTTATACCTCATAATCATTCATTTTTCAAATCTCAATCCATAATAAAATAACTTTTTTATTATTTATATGGTTTGCATATCATTTCACAAATGTTTAAATCATCAGGTAATTATCATTAAAAACTCTTACCAACCAAATTTCAATTAATCAGGAATCACATGGGCATTGTTGCCAGAGTTTGTGACTAATACTCCTGGCATAGTGAACAGGACATACAACTGTACCCACGGTAGATGGGATCCATTAAAAGGACAAAAACCTCAATATTTGTATTCATGATTCTGACAGAGCATACAATTTTAAATTCTATCGGCTAGATTTAGAGTTCTGCGGCCAAAGGGGTGCGTTAGCTACGCATGCCTTTTTTTCCCCGCACCTTTTAAATACCGCTGGTATTTAGAGTTCACAGAAGGGCTGCGTTAGGCTCCAAAAAAGGGAGCGTAGAGCATATTTACCGCCACTGCAACTCTCGATACCAGCGGTGCTTACGGACGCGGCCAGCTTCAAAAACGTGCTCGTGCACGATTCCCCCATAGGAAACAATGGGGCTGTTTGAGCTGAAAAAAAACCTAACACCTGCAAAAAAGCAGCGTTAAGCTCCTAACGCAGCCCCATTGTTTCCTATGGGGAAACACTTCCTAAGTCTGCACCTAACACCCTAACATGTACCCCGAGTCTAAACACCCCTAACGTTACACTTATTAACCCCTAATCTGCCGCCCCCGCTATTGCTGACCCCTGTATATTATTATTAACCCCTAATCTGCCGCTCCGTACACCGCCGCAACCTACATTATACCTATGTACCCCTAATCTGCTGCCCCTAACACCGCCGACCCCTATATTATATTTATTAACCCCTAATCTGCCGCCCCCGCTATCGCTGACCCCTGCATATTATTATTAACCCCTAATCTGCCGCTCCGTACACCGCCGCAACCTACATTATCCCTATGTACCCCTAATCTGCTGCCCCTAACATTGCCGACCCCTATATTATATTTATTAACCCCTAATCTGCCGCCCCCAACGTCGCCGCCACCTACCTACAATTATTAACCCCTAATCTGCCGATCGGACCTCGCCGCTACTATAATAAATGTATTAACCCCTAAAGCTAAGTCTAACCATAACCCTAACACCCCCCTAAGTTAAATATAATTTTATTCTAACGAAATAAATTAACTCTTATTAAATAAATTATTCCTATTTAAAGCTAAATACTTACCTGCAAAATAAACCCTAATATAGCTACAATATAAATTATAATTATATTGTAGCTATTTTAGGATTAATATTTATTTTACAGGCAACTTTGTAATTATTTTAACCAGGTACAATAGCTATTAAATAGTTAATAACTATTTAATAGTTACCTAGTTAAAATAATTACAAAATTACCTGTAAAATAAATCCTAACCTAAGTTACAATTAAACCTAACACTACACTAGCAATAAATTAATTAAATAAAATACCTACAATTATCTGCAATTAAACCTAACACTACACTATCAATAAATAAATTAAATAAAATACCTACAAATAAATACAATTAAATAAACTAACTAAAGTACAAAAAATAAAAAATAACTAAGTAACAAAAAATAAAAAAATATTTACAAACATTAGAAAAATATTACAATTTTAAACTAATTACACCTACTCTAAGCCCCCTAATAAAATAACAAAGCCCCCCAAAATAAAAAAATGCCCTACCCTATTCTAAAATTAAAATAGAAAAGCTCTTTTACCTTACCAGCCCTTAAAAGGGCCATTTGCAGGGCATGCCCCAAAGAATTCAGCTCTTTTGCCTGGAGAAAAAAAACATACAATACCCCCCCCAACATTACAACCCACCACCCACATACCCCTAATCTAACCCAAACCCCCCTTAAATAAACCTAACACTAAGCCCCTGATGATCTTCCTACCTTATCTTCACCACACCGGGTATCACACCGATCCGTCCTGGCTCCGATGTCTTGATCCAAGCCCAAGCGGGGGGCTGAAGACATCCATCCTCCGGCTGAAGTCTTGATCCAAGCGGGCAGAAGAGGACATCCGGACCGGCAAACATCTTCATCCAAGCCGCATCTTCTATGTTCTTCCATCCGATGACGACTGGCTCCATCTTGAAGACCTCCAGCGCGGATCCATCCTTTTCTTCCGACGACTAGACGATGAATGAAGGTTCCTTTAAGGGACGTCATCCAAGATGGCGTCCCTCGAATTCCGATTGGCTGATAGGATTCTATCAGCCAATCGGAATTAAGGTAGGAAAATTCTGATTGGCTGATGGAATCAGCAAATCAGATTTAAGTTCAATCCGATCAGCCAATAGAATGCAAGCTCAATCTGATTGGCTGATCGGATCAGCCAATCGGATTGAACTTGATTCTGATTGGATGATTCCATCAGCCAATCAGAATTTTCCTACCTTAATTCCGATTGGCTGATAGAATCCTATCAGCCAATCGGAATTCGAGGGACGCATTCTTGGATGACGTCCCTTAAAGGAACCTTCATTCGTCGTCTAGTCGTCGGAAGAAAAGGATGGATCCGCACTGGAGGTCTTCAAGATGGAGCCGGTCGTCATCGGATGGAAGAACATAGAAGATGCGGCTTGGATGAAGATGTTTGCCGGTCCGGATGTCCTCTTCTGCCCGCTTGGATCAAGACTTCAGCCGGAGGATGGATGTCTTCAGCCCCCCGCTTGGGCTTGGATCAAGACATCGGAGCCAGGACGGATCGGTGTGATACCCGGTGTGGTGAAGATAAGGTAGGAAGATCTTCAGGGGCTTAGTGTTAGGTTTATTTAAGGGGGGTTTGGGTTAGATTAGGGGTATGTGGGTGGTGGGTTGTAATGTTGGGGGGGTATTGTATGTTTTTTTCTCCAGGCAAAAGAGCTGAATTCTTTGGGGCATGCCCCGCAAATGGCCCTTTTAAGGGCTGGTAAGGTAAAAGAGCTTTTCTATTTTAATTTTAGAATAGGGTAGGGCATTTTTTTATTTTGGGGGCTTTGTTATTTTATTAGGGGGCTTAGAGTAGGTGTAATTAGTTTAAAATTGTTGTAATATTTTTCTAATGTTTGTAAATATTTTTTTATTTTTTGTAACTTAGTTCTTTTTTATTTTTTGTACTTTAGTTAGTTTATTTAATTGTATTTATTTGTAGGTATTTTATTTAATTTATTTATTGATAGTGTAGTGTTAGGTTTAATTGTAGATAAATATAGGTATTTTATTTAATTAATTTATTGCTAGTGTAGTGTTAGGTTTAATTGTAACTTAGGTTAGGAATTATTTTACAGGTAATTTTGTAATTATTTTAACTAGGTAGCTATTAAATAGTTATTAACTATTTAATAGCTATTGTACCTGGTTAAAATAAATACAAAGTTGCCTGTAAAATAAATATTAATCCTAAAATAGCTACAATATAATTATAATTTATATTGTAGATATATAAGGGTTTATTTTACAGGTAAGTATTTAGCTTTAAATAGGAATAATTTATTTAATAAGAGTTAATTTATTTCGTTAGATTTAAATTATATTTAACTTAAAGGGGTGTTAGTGTTAGGGTTAGACTTAGCTTTAGGGGTTAATACATTTATTAGAGTAGCGGTGTGGTCCGGTCGGCAGATTAGGGGTTAATAAGTGTAGGTAGGTGTCGGCGACGTTGATGGGGGCAGATTAGGGGTTAATAAATATAGGGGTCGGCGGTGTTAGGGGCAGCAGATTAGGGGTACATAAGTATAACGTAGGTGGCGGCGGTGTGCGGTCGGCAGATTAGGGGTTAAAAAAATGTATTATAGTGGCGGCGATGTGGGGGGACCTCAGTTTAGGGGTACATAGGTAGTTTATGGGTGTTAGTGTACTTTAGAGCACAGTAGTTAAGAGCTTTATGAACCGGCGTTAGCCCAAAAAGCTCTTAACTACTGACTTTTTTCTGCAGCTGGAGTTTTGTCGTTAGATTTCTAACGCTCACTTCAGCCACGACTCTAAATACCGGCGTTAGAAAGATCCCATTGAAAAGAAATGGCTACGCAATTCACGTAAGGGGATCTGCGGTATGGAAAAGTCGAGGCTGCAAAGTGAGCGTTAGACCCTTTCCTGACTGACTCTAAATACCAGCGGTAGCCCAAAACCAGCATTAGGAGCCTCTAACGCTGGTTTTGACGGCTAATGCCAAACTCTAAATCTAGCCATATGTCTGAAGGGCTATATGGCAGCTGTTTTGCAACAATGTTATACATTAGGAGAAGCACTAGATGGCAGCACTATTTTCCTGTCATGTGCTTCAGGTATTTTTTAAACAAAGAATAACATGAGAACAAAGCAAATTTGAGAAGAGAAGTAAATTGGAAACTGTTTTTAAAATTGTATTGTCTATCTGAAAAATTAAATACAAATGTTGGGTTTCATGTCATTTAAGGATGAATTTAGATCCCAGCTTTGGTGTTTGGACCATTCTGGTGGGACCTTAAAGAGGATCATTGTAATAGCTTGATTTTGCTTACACAGTTTGCTACAGTCCGATGGCATTCTTGGGGTGGATACATTCTTTTCGATGAGGACAACCCCATACAACTTAAAAAACAGGTCTGACCTTCCCTGAGTATTCGAGATACATGAAAAATGGTGTATATAAAAATACACAAGAGTGAGGCCTTTTAGATTTTGTTTAGTTATCATTACTTTGTTATCATTAATAAAAATGTTAACATAGAGAGTTACAAGAAATTTGATATGATTTCACATGCCATAATAATAATTATAAAAATGTGCAAAACAATTTCTATTACCACAGCAATTGATAATGTACAAAGATATGCTTACAGTATATTGCAGGTTATGTTAACAATTCCATATTTATTATTGTTTGAAATGACAATAGCAAATTTCATAGGTTACAATATTAAAAAAATATATTTATATATTTATTTGTTTCTGTGTCAATTTTCTGTGGGTACATGTTGTTTACTTTTTGGTGTTTTATCGTTACTTTTTCCTTTTGTTTATGCTTGTCATGACTACTGTGACTATCTTGACACAATTTCACAATATGGTGTGTTAATATTTGCATTGTATCACAAGTTGATGCATTAAAGTGGTATCATTGTATAGTATTAGTTTACTTTCTAGGTTGCTATATATTCCCTTTTGTTGACCCAAGCTGGCTACTTATTTTTTGCATGACAGACATGTATCCAGATTCCATTTACAGAACTTGGCTTGGTTTTGACTGTTCCTTTTATCTGTTGGACACCTGTGTTCCATGTCTGACCCCTGGCTTGAATTGATACTGATGTCAGGTCCTGCTCCTGTTCTGACATTGCCTGAATACCTATATTCTCTGAATCCAGTGTGTCTTCTGAATCAGTTACAAACTTTAGCCTCTTCAACAAAGAACCATATTTGCATTCTACACCACAGCACTAATTCTATGAAGGCTTCCTGTGGGTCACGTTATAAGCTTTGCCAAGTGCTCCTGGTCAGTGTACCACTATCCAGCTTCCTCAAATATGACCATTTTTGACTGACACTCACATTCATGTACACCTGTAAACAGTTTCCTGGATCTAAAGAGCCCCCAGGATATTATTGTAAAGCATGCTGCAATATATAACAAGTTAAAGAAAAGTTGCTTTAGTCTATTTTATGAAAGAGGTTTACCTCATAAACCTCCCAAGGTCTCAGAACTATAGCTGCTGATTGGTAAATATGCAATCTGCATGAACTTGACTGACAAGCAGGCAAGTACACAGTGTTTACATAACATTCAGCGCCTGTCTGGTCTGGACTGTCAGACTGACACTAGATTCATGCACAGTGTGACACAGAGATAAAGACTAAAGGATCTTTTTCTTTTTTTTTTAAACTCACTTTATTATAACCTTTAACAGAAAATTAATTATTTATTTTTTCTTCTTTAAGAAATTCTAATACATAGATAACTAAATAGATAGTGTGAGGGTTTAGTTGAGTGGAACTCAAGTGCAGGGATAGTTACAAATGAAACAAAAAATAATTTACGACTAGATTACGAGTATTGCGTTAGCCTTAAAAAGCAGCGTTGAGAGGTCCGAACACTGCTTTTTAACGCCCGCTGGTATTACGAGTCTGGCAGGAGAGGGTCTACCGCTCACTTTTCTTCTGCGACTCGCGCTTACCGCAAATCCCCTTACGTAAATTGCATATCCTATCTTTTTAATGGGACTTGCCTAATGCCGGTATTACGAGTCTTGGAAGAGGTGAGCGGTAGACCCTCTCCTGTCAAGACTCCTACCGCATTTAAAAGTCAGTAGTTAAGAGTTTTATGTTATGGCATTAGTCCATAAAACTCTTAACTAAAGTGCTACAAAGTACACTAACACCCATAAACTACCTATTAACCCCTAAAACGAGCCCCCCACACACATTGGAAGCACTTTAATAAAGTTTTTAACCCCTAATCTGCTGACCGGACATTGCCACCACTGTAATAAATATATTAACCCCTAAACCACCCTACTCCCGCCTCGCAAACACTAGTTACATTTTATTAAGCCCTAATCTACTGTCCCTAACATCGCCGACACCTATCTACATTTATAAACCCCTAATCTGCTGACCCCAACGTCGCCGCTACTATATTAAATTTATTAACCCCTAAACCTAAGTCTTACACTAACCCTAACACCCCCTAACTTAAATATAATTTAAATTAAACGAAATAAAATTACTAAAATTAAATAAATGAATCCTATTTAAAACTAAATACTTACCTATAAAAAAAACCTGTAAACTAGCTACAATATAACTAATAGTTACATTGTAGCTAGCTTAGGGTTTATATTTATTTTATAGACAACTTTGTATTTATTTTAACTAGGTACAATAGTTATTAAATAGTTATTAACTATTTAAACACTACCTAGTTAAAATAAGTCCAATTAAATACAATTAAATTAAATAAACTAAAGTACAAAACCCCCCCACTAAATTACAGAAAATAAAAAAATAATTACAATTTTTTTAAACTAATTACACCTACTCTAATCCCCCTAACAAAATAAAAAAGCCCCCCAAAATAATAAAATTCCCTACCCTATACTAAATTACAAATAGCCCTTAACCCCTTAATGACCACAGCACTTTTCCATTTTCTGTCCGTTTGGGACCAAGGCTATTTTTACATTTTTGCGGTGTTTGTGTTTAGCTGTAATTTTCCTCTTACTCATTTACTGTACCCACACATATTATATACCGTTCTTCTCGCCATTATTTTCATCATATCTTATAATTTACTATAAAAAATATTATAAAATATGAGGAAAAAATGGAAAAAAAACACACTTTTTCTAACTTTGACCCCCAAAATCTGTTACACATCTACAACCACCAAAAAACACCCATGCTAAATAGTTTCTAAATTTTGTCCTGAGTTTAGAAATACCCAATGTTTACATGTTCTTTGCTTTTTTTGCAAGTTATAGGGCCATAAATACAAGTAGCACTTTGCCATTTCCAAACCACTTTTTTTCAAAATTAGTGCTAGTTACATTGGGACACTAATATCTTTCAGGAATCTCTGAATATCCATTGACATGTATATATTTTTTTTTAGAAGACATCCCAAAGTATTGATCTAGGCCCATTTTGGTATATTTCATGCCACCATTTCACCGCCGAATGCGATCAAATAAAAATATTTTTTGACTTTTTCACAAATTTTTTCACAAACTTTAGGTTTCTCACTGAAATTATTTACAAACAACTCATGAAATTATGGAATAAATGGTTGTAAATGCTTCTCTGGGATCCCCTTTGTTCAGAAATAGCAGACATATATGGCTTTGGCTTTGCTTTTTGGTAATTAGAAGGCTGCTAAATGCCACTGCGCACCACACGTGTATTATGCCCAGCAGTGAATGGGTTAATTAGGGAGCATGTAGGGAGCTTCTAGGGTTAATTTTAGCTCTAGTGTAGTGTAGTAGACAACCCCAAGTATTGATCTAGGCCCATTTTGGTATATTTCATGCCACCATTTCACCGCCAAAAGCAATCAAATAAAAAAAAAATGTTCACTTTTTCAAACTTTAGGTTTCTCACTAAAATTATTTACAAACAGCTTATGCAATTATGGCACAAATGGTTTTAAATGCTTCTCTGGGATCCCCTTTGTTCAGAAATAGCAGACATATATGGCTTTGGCGTTGCTTTTTGGTAATTAGAAGGCCGCTAAATGCTGCTGCGCATCACATGTGTATTATGGCCAGCAGTGAAGGGGTTAATTAGGTAGTTTGTAGGGAGCTTGCAGGGTTAATTTTAGCTTTAGTGTAGAGATCAGACTCCCACCTGACACATCCCACCCCCTGATCCCCCCCAAACAGCTCTCTTCCCTCCCCCACCCCACAATTGTCCCCGCCATCTTAAGTACTGGCAGAAAGTCTGCCAGTATTAAAATAAAAGGTATTTTATTTTAGCATATTTACATATGCTGCTATGTAGGGTCCCCCCTTAGCCCCCAACCTCCCTGATCCCCCCAAAATAGCTCCCTAACCCTCCCCCTCTGCCTTATTGGGGCCATCTTGGGTACTGGCAGCTGTCTGCCAGTACCCAGTTTGCAAATAAAAATGGGTTTTTTTATTATTTTTTTTATTTGTTTCTGTAGTGTAGCTTCCCCCCCCCCCCCACAGTCCAATACCCCACCAGCCAAACCGATCACCAATTAAATATAATTACCCCTTTGATCCCCACTTCTAACTAAAAAATTTCTGTAGCGTAGTGGTTCCCACCCGCTCCCTCCCCGTGCACGCGCCCGCCCGGCCTCCCCGTGCACGTGCGCGCATCCGTGCGCGTCCCCCCGGTCGTCCCCGCCCCCGATCCCGCCCCCCCTCCGCATCACAAAGGCCATCGATGGCCGCCACCCACCTCCCACACCGGCTCCCACCCACCAACGAACTTAGCCGTTAATGTCCGGTGCAGAGAGGGCCACAGAGTGGCTCTCTCTGCACCGGATGGCTAAAAATGGTTATTGCAGGATGCCTCGATATCGAGGCATCACTGCAATAACTGGAAAGCAGCTGGAAGCGAGCAGGATCGCTTCCAGCTGCTTTCCACACCGAGGACGTGCAGGGTACGTCCTCAGGCGTTAACTGCTTTTTTTTGAGGACGTACCCTGCATGTCCTCGGTCGTTAAGGGGTTAAAAGGGCTTTTTGCGGGGCATTGCCCCAAAGTAATCAGCTCTTTTACCTGTAAAAAAAAATATAATACCCCCCCACATTAAAACCCACCACCCACGCAACCAACCCTACTCTAAAACCCATCGAAAAACCCACCCAATCCCCCCTTAAAAAAACCTAACACTAAGCCCCTTGAAGATCACCCTACCTTGAGCCATCTTCACCCAGCCGGGCACAAGTGGTCCTCCAGAGGGGCAGAAGTCTTCATCCGTTCCGGGCATAAGAGGACCTCCAGACGGGCAGAAAGCTTCATCCAGGCGGCATCTTCTATCTTCATCCATCCGGAGCGAATTCAAGGGACGCCATCTTGGATGACGTCATTTAAAGGAACCTTCATTCGTCGGGAGTCGTCGGAAGAAGAGGATGCTCCACGTCGGCTGGCTTCAAGATGGACCCGCTCCGCTCCGGATGGATGAAGATAGAAGATGCCGCCTTGATGAAGCCTTCTGCCCATCTAGAGGTCCTCTTCTGCTCGGATCGAAAGAAGACTTCTGCCCCTCTGGAGGACGACTTGTGCCCGGCTGGGTGAAGATGGCTCAAGGTAGGGTGATCTTCAAGGGGGTAGTGTTAGGTTTTATTAATGGGGGATTGGGTGGGTTTTAGAGTAGGGTTGGGTGTGTGGGTGGTAGGTTTTAATGTTGGGGGGTATTGTATTTTTTTTTACAGGTAAAAGAGCTGATTACTTTGGGGCAATGCCCCACAAAAAGCCCTTTTAAGGGCTATTTGTAATTTAGTATAGGGTAGGGAATTTTATTATTTTGGGGGGCTTTTTTATTTTGTTAGGGGGATTAGAGTAGGTCTAATTAGTTTAAAAAAAAATAAAATATTTTCTGTAATTTAGTGTTTGTTTGTTTTTGTACTTTAGTTTATTTAATTTAATTGTATTTAATTGCATTTAGTTTAGGGAATTAATTTAATTATAGTGTAGTGTTAGGTGTAATTGTATCTTAGGTTAGGATTTATTTTACAGGTAAATTTGTACTTATTTTAACTAGGTAGTTATTAAATAGTTAATAACTATTTAATAACTATTGTACCTAGTTAAAATGAATACAAAGTTGCCTGTAAAATAAATATAAACCCTAAGCTAGCTACTATGTAACTATTAGTTATATTGTAGCTAGTTTAGGGTTTATTTTATAGGTAAGTATTTAGTTTTAAATAGGATTAATTTATTTAATTGCAGTAATTTAATTTTGTTTTATTTAAATTATATTTACTTTAGGGGGGTGTTAGGGTTAGGTTTAGACTTAGGTTTAGAGGTTAATAAATTTAATATAGTAGCAGCGACGTTTATATTAATAAATATAATGTAGGTGTCGGCGATGTTAGGGCCAGCAGATTAGGGGTTCATAGGGATAATGTAGGTGGCGGTGGTGTCCGGAGCGGCAGATTAGGGGTTAAAAATATAATGCAGGTGTCGGCGATGTCGGGGGCGGCAGGTTAGGGGTTAATAAGTGTAATATTAGGGGTGTTTAGACTCGGGGTTCATGTTAGGGTGTTAGGTGTAGACATAACTTTTATTTCCCCATAGGAATCAATGGGGCTGTGTTAGAGCTGAACGCTGCTTTTTTGTAGGTGTTAGGTTTTTTTTCAGCTGAATCTGCCCCATTATTTCCTATGGGGAAATCGTGCACGAGTTTTGCCAGCTTACCGCTACCGTAAGCAACGCTGGTATTGAGGTGAGATGTGGAGCTAAATTTTGCTCTACGCTCACCTTTTTGCAGCTAACGCCGGGTTTAAAAAAACCTGTAATACCAGCGTTGTCTTAGGGAGCATTGAAAAAAAATGCTCGTTAGCAACGCACCCCTGTTAACGCAAAACTCGTAATCTCGGTGTTAAAGTTTTTAATAAAACAAGATAAACTGAAACAAAAAATTGGCTAAAGGTCAAGCACTGGGAGATCAGTCTAGCAAAGGGTAACACAAGAGTAGAGTCCAAGGGCAGGCCAAAGGTCAGGTACGGTGAGATCAGTCTAGCAACAAGGTACCAAGGGGTAAAGCAAGAGCAGAGTCCCAGGACAGTTCAAAGGTTGGGTACTGGGAGATCAGTCTAGCAACAATGTACAGGAGACTCAACAGTCACTGGTTATCAGGTAAGTTAAGCTAGTACAGCAGGATTCCGATAAGTTGCCACTGGTACAACAAGTACAGGAGACTCATCAGGCACAGGTGGTGAGGCTGTTACAAGATACCAGGTAAGTGCAGATAGTAAAGCAGGATTCAGGTAAGTTGCTACTGTTACAGCAAGTGTAAAAGACTCAGAAGGCACAGGAAACCCAGCAAGTACAGGTGGTAAAGCTGGTATGGGATACCAGGTAAGTGTGGCTGGTACGGCAGGATTAAGGTAAGTAGAAATCAGTAAACAAGGTAGGTATAAGGTAGTCGTCTAATTAGCTCTTGGTTCTTGTGAATCCCTCAATGTCCTCCCACAATGTGTATCATGGAAAAAATGAAGGACTTCCATCAGAACAGAAGATGATACTACAGCTTTGTTATTGTGGATCTGAAGATATGTATGCGAGACACTCTTACTGGAGTTGGAAGAGGTCCCTTGTTTAGGAATATATTTGGTGTATTATGTCCTATAATAAAGGTTTGTTAGCAAGGAAATGTCCTGCTTGAAGAGCAGTATTGGGGACAGTTGGTTCAGAATAGTTTTTCTCAGGTTCCCCTCTACGGGATAAAGCATCTGCTTTGCCATTTCTTGCTCCAGGACAATAAGGGATGAAGAAGTGGAAACAGCTGAAAAAAGGGACATAATACTCATATGCTAATTCACTTGAAACTGATGAGGTATAACTGTAAAAAGCTGACAAGAAAATATCACCTGAGCATCTCTATGTAGGAAGATATTTTACCTCACAACTACCTCAGCTCAGCAGAGTAAGTTATGTGTAAAATGTTATACTCAGCTGCTGCCTAGCTGCAGGTAAAAAAAAATCAACTCTTTTACTGTGATCTCATGAGATTTCACTTAACTCTCATGAGATTTCATTGTAAACTTCCTTACACTGTATAGGGAAATAAGATGAGTGTGCACAAAAGCTCACTCCTTCCGCTGTCTTTCTTTTTTACATAGAGATGTTCAGGTGATATTTACTAGTCAGCTTTTTACAGCTATACTGCATCACTTTCAAGTGTTTAAACATTTGGGTATTATGGTCCTTTAAGTCTGTGGGCAGATTGTAGACACTCAAAGTGCCTGTTGTCTGCAAATATAATAATGAGATGGTCAGCCCCTTGTAGCAAATGTCTCCATTCTTCTAGTGATGTTTTAATGGACAGTAAGTTTCTATCCCCTATGTTGTAGTTTCTTACAGCTGTGGAAAGAATGTGATATAAAAAGGTTAAAGGATGAAGAATATCCTTGCCACCTTCTCTTTGAGACAACACAGCTCCAATTGTTATTTTAGATGCATCCACTTCCACAAAGAATACTTTTCTTGCATCTATGAGGATCAGAATGGGTGAAAAGGTAAATAATTGTTTCAGGGTATGAAATCCTTGTTGTGCTTTATCTAACCATTGGAGTTTAGTAGCTTTCTTCATGAGGGCTGTGATGGGATGAATATAATGAGGAAGTTTTTTTTATGAACCTTCTATAGAAATTGGCAAATCCAATAAAATGCTGAATGTTTTTTTTGTTTTCAGGTGAGAATATTTTCTAACTTTTTTAAATCCATATGAATCTCTCCAGGGCAAAGAATGAAGCCAATGATTCTATAGATTGTGAGATGAAAACACATTTCTCCAGTTTTGCAAACAATCGATTGGTATGTAAGTGGGATAAAACATTTTTTTACATGCTCATAATGTTGTTGTATAGAGGAAGAATAGATGAGGATTTCATCTAAATAAGCCACAACCTAGATATCCAAGGTGCCCTGAAAGATGTCATTTGGAAGATTGATGGGACATTACATAAGGCAAAGGGCATAACTTTGTATTCAAAGTGCCCGTAGCAAGAACAAATGGAGGTACAGGAAGAACAGGTCAAAGGTTGGGTACTGGGAGAAAAGTCCAGCAGCAAGGTACCTAAGGGGGGAAGCAAGAGCAGAGTTTAAGGACAGGCCAGTGGTCAGGTAACGGGAGATCAGTCCAGCAAAAAGGTACAGGAGACTCAGCAGGCACAGGAAACCCAGCAGGTAAAGGTGAGGAGGTTGGTACCAGATACCAGGAAAGTGCAGCTGATACAGCAGAATTCAGGTATGTTGCCACTGTTACAGCTAGTACAGGAGACTAAGTAGGCACATTAAACCCAGCAGATAAAGGTGGGGAGACTGGTAAAGGATACCAGGTAAGTGCAGTTGGTATAGCAGCATTCAGGTAACTTGCCACTGATAAAGAAAGTGCAGAAGACTCAGCAGGTACAGGAAACTCATCAGGTAAAGGTGGTGAGGCTAATACGGGATGCAGGAAAGTGCACCTGACACAGCAGGATTCAGGAAAGTTGCTACTGTTACAGAAAGTACAGGAGACTCAGCAAGCACAGAAAACCCAGGCACAGGTGGTCAGGCTGGAAAGGGATACCAGGCTGATGGGTTGAGTGATTTTAATTAGGAAATGCCACACCTGTGGCAGTTCCTAAAATCAGGCATGGCACCTTTAAATTAGAGCAGCAAATGGCCGTGTGCCTAAGGAATGCAGCAGGTGCTGCGGAAGACAAACTTTGGCATTCCACATGGAGGAACTCTAAAGCAGGAGCCCAATGCTGGAGCAAGTTCAGGTAAGTACTTGATTAACAAATAGATTGTAATAGTCAAAATTGTAACTTTTCATATTGAACCCTCAGTGAAATTTAAAAGTGGAGAACTATGAACCCCAATGATTAAGTAATAATTTTAATGAAATACATTGTAAATTTGTGGTATTTATTTTTCTGTTGTGATAATGTGGGGTTGGTCTTAAATATCCCTATTTGGTAGGAGGCCATAATTGATGGTTGAAGTAGTAGCCTAAAATATGACAACAATAGCTCAGCTTAGCATAAACGAAATTACACTACATCATTGCTATAAAAAATAAAGGTCTGTCAATTTCTTAAAGCAAGTTGGAAAAAAACATTAAATGGACATCAAAATGCAAAAAGAAAATGGTCTAATAAATTAGAACATTTTATTATTGCAATATTGTTTGCTCTGTATTTAGCCTCTGTAAAGAAGAGCAATGGCAGCTAGCTGAACACGTCTGGTGACCCAATCATAAGAGACAAATGTGTGAAACAAATGTGTATAGCCACCAATAGCAAGCTAGTTCCCTGCTGAGCATATGTATAAATTATTATTTTTTTAAATAGACAAAGAGAACAAAGTGAATTTGTTAATATAAGTGATTATAATGTGTCTTAAAATTGAAGCCCTATCTCAAAAATTAATGTTTACTTTTGACTTTTATGTGCCTTCAAGAACTATGATAAAACAAGCTTTTATGAGGATTGTCCAAGAGTGACCTCTGCTGCACAGGATACACATATAAGAGTTACCAGCCTCAGAAATTGACAATTGCTAGAACCTAAAATTAGATACCAAATAAATTCTTAATTGAGTTCAAGCAGCAGACCCATCTCAATATCAACAGATTTGGAGACAACCCTTAATTTGTAGAAATGCTGCTGGTAAAAAAAAAAAAACACTACTGAAGATGACAAATAAAAAGAGGAGACTTGCTTGGGTCAAGGAACACAGCCAGTGTACATCAGTCAAGTGGAAATGTTTCCTTTGGTTTGATTAGTCCAAATGTTATAATCTTAGTTCCAACCACTGGATATTTGTGAGATACAGAAAATGTAAACAGACAATGTCTGGATGTGTCATTTCCACTAGATATCATGGGGAGGGAGGTGAAATGGTTTAGGGGCCCTTTGCTGATGACATCATTGGCTATATAGTTAATTAGCAGTGCTTGCTTTTAATTCTGCAGCTGTAATTCATAATAAAACCTTGTATAAGTCCTACATTTTCATCTTGGTTAAATCTTAGATCTCAGTGGTCCAGGGACCCTGTGAGGAGAACTTGAAACTTCCCTTTGCATTTGCCATTCTTTGCTCCCAGGCAATCTTTATTTTATTTACCTCTTAACCCCCATTGCCTTAAAATTCTTCCTTCTCGTACCCTTTTACTTACTTATCCTACCCTCCATCTTTCAAACCCTATCACTCATTCTCCCACCTCTGATTTCTTTCTCAGACCCCCTTGGCTCGCTAATACTCACATCTTTTATCCCCTTGTCAGACCCCTTACTCCTCATCCATACTCTTCTCTGTCAATGTCCCTCAGGCACTCATACTGAAAATAATAATAAAAAATATTTGTGCGTGACATAAAACATTTTTTTAGAATGTGTCTACAATGTATTTAATGTTTTATATGTCCATATGTATGTGCATACAAAGAGAGAAGCGCTCTAACAGGAACGAACAACAGCTCAGTGGCTTGTTCTATGGCGATTTACCACCCGGAAGCAGCCTCTTTTAGACCAGTGTGCTTTTCACAGAAGAAAACTTTCCTGAAGTATATCAGTCTGATCCCGCCAAGTAAGGTCAGTCCATCCCCGAAATACCAGGCAATTCTCCTCTGAACAAGGAACATGACAACCCCAGACGATCGTTTCGGCCTCCTATGGGCCTCGTCAGTGAGGTGCAGCCACATTCCTCTAAGCACACTGGGCAAGGAGTCCACGTCTGGTTTCCCCCATCACCCATAGGGAGACTTCCCCAGGGTCATAATAATTTGCATACAAAGAGAGAAGCGCTCTACCAGGAACGAACAACAGCTCAGTGGCTTGTTCTATGGCGATTTACCACCCGGAAGCAGCCTCTTTTAGACCAGTGTGCTTTTCACAGAAGAAAACTTTCCTGAAGTATATCAGTCTGATCCCGCCAAGTAAGGTCAGTCCAGCCCCGAAATACCAGGCAATTCTCCTCTGAACAAGGAACATGACAACCCCAGACGATCGTTTCGGCCTCCTATGGGCCTCGTCAGTGAGGTGCAGCCACATTCCTCTAAGCACACTGGGCAAGGAGTCCACGTCTGGTTTCCCCCATCACCCATAGGGAGACTTCCCCAGGGTCATAATAATTTGCATACAAAGAGAGAAGGGCTCTACCAGGAACGAACAACAGCTCAGTGGCTTGTTCTATGGCGATTTACCACCCGGAAGCAGCCTCTTTTAGACCAGTGTGCTTTTCACAGAAGAAAACTTTCCTGAAGTATATCAGTCTGATCCCGCCAAGTAAGGTCAGTCCAGCCCCGAAATACCAGGCAATTCTCCTCTGAACAAGGAACATGACAACCCCAGACGATCGTTTCGGCCTCCTATGGGCCTCGTCAGTGAGGTGCAGCCACATTCCTCTAAGCACACTGGGCAAGGAGTCCACGTCTGGTTTCCCCCATCACCCATAGGGAGACTTCCCCAGGGTCATAATAATTTGCATACAAAGAGAGAAGGGCTCTACCAGGAACGAACAACAGCTCAGTGGCTTGTTCTATGGCGATTTACCACCCGGAAGCAGCCTCTTTTAGACCAGTGTGCTTTTCACAGAAGAAAACTTTCCTGAAGTATATCAGTCTGATCCCGCCAAGTAAGGTCAGTCCAGCCCCGAAATACCAGGCAATTCTCCTCTGAACAAGGAACATGACAACCCCAGACGATCGTTTCGGCCTCCTATGGGCCTCGTCAGTGAGGTGCAGCCACATTCCTCTAAGCACACTGGGCAAGGAGTCCACGTCTGGTTTCCCCCATCACCCATAGGGAGACTTCCCCAGGGTCATAATAATTTGCATACAAAGAGAGAAGGGCTCTACCAGGAACGAACAACAGCTCAGTGGCTTGTTCTATGGCGATTTACCACCCGGAAGCAGCCTCTTTTAGACCAGTGTGCTTTTCACAGAAGAAAACTTTCCTGAAGTATATCAGTCTGATCCCGCCAAGTAAGGTCAGTCCAGCCCCGAAATACCAGGCAATTCTCCTCTGAACAAGGAACATGACAACCCCAGACGATCGTTTCGGCCTCCTATGGGCCTCGTCAGTGAGGTGCAGCCACATTCCTCTAAGCACACTGGGCAAGGAGTCCACGTCTGGTTTCCCCCATCACCCATAGGGAGACTTCCCCAGGGTCATAATAATTTGCATACAAAGAGAGAAGCGCTCTACCAGGAACGAACAACAGCTCAGTGGCTTGTTCTATGGCGATTTACCACCCGGAAGCAGCCTCTTTTAGACCAGTGTGCTTTTCACAGAAGAAAACTTTCCTGAAGTATATCAGTCTGATCCCGCCAAGTAAGGTCAGTCCAGCCCCGAAATACCAGGCAATTCTCCTCTGAACAAGGAACATGACAACCCCAGACGATCGTTTCGGCCTCCTATGGGCCTCGTCAGTGAGGTGCAGCCACATTCCTCTAAGCACACTGGGCAAGGAGTCCACGTCTGGTTTCCCCCATCACCCATAGGGAGACTTCCCCAGGGTCATAATAATTTGCATACAAAGAGAGAAGCGCTCTACCAGGAACGAACAACAGCTCAGTGGCTTGTTCTATGGCGATTTACCACCCGGAAGCAGCCTCTTTTAGACCAGTGTGCTTTTCACAGAAGAAAACTTTCCTGAAGTATATCAGTCTGATCCCGCCAAGTAAGGTCAGTCCAGCCCCGAAATACCAGGCAATTCTCCTCTGAACAAGGAACATGACAACCCCAGACGATCGTTTCGGCCTCCTATGGGCCTCGTCAGTGAGGTGCAGCCACATTCCTCTAAGCACACTGGGCAAGGAGTCCACGTCTGGTTTCCCCCATCACCCATAGGGAGACTTCCCCAGGGTCATAATAATTTGCATACAAAGAGAGAAGCGCTCTACCAGGAACGAACAACAGCTCAGTGGCTTGTTCTATGGCGATTTACCACCCGGAAGCAGCCTCTTTTAGACCAGTGTGCTTTTCACAGAAGAAAACTTTCCTGAAGTATATCAGTCTGATCCCGCCAAGTAAGGTCAGTCCAGCCCCGAAATACCAGGCAATTCTCCTCTGAACAAGGAACATGACACCCCCCAGACGATCGTTTCGGCCTCCTATGGGCCTCGTCAGTGAGGTGCAGCCACATTCCTCTAAGCACACTGGGCAAGGAGTCCACGTCTGGTTTCCCCCATCACCCATAGGGAGACTTCCCCAGGGTCATAATAATTTGCATACAAAGAGAGAAGCGCTCTACCAGGAACGAACAACAGCTCAGTGGCTTGTTCTATGGCGATTTACCACCCGGAAGCAGCCTCTTTTAGACCAGTGTGCTTTTCACAGAAGAAAACTTTCCTGAAGTATATCAGTCTGATCCCGCCAAGTAAGGTCAGTCCAGCCCCGAAATACCAGGCAATTCTCCTCTGAACAAGGAACATGACAACCCCAGACGATCGTTTCGGCCTCCTATGGGCCTCGTCAGTGAGGTGCAGCCACATTCCTCTAAGCACACTGGGCAAGGAGTCCACGTCTGGTTTCCCCCATCACCCATAGGGAGACTTCCCCAGGGTCATAATAATTTGCATACAAAGAGAGAAGCGCTCTACCAGGAACAAACAACAGCTCAGTGGCTTGTTCTATGGCGATTTACCACCCGGAAGCAGCCTCTTTTAGACCAGTGTGCTTTTCACAGAAGAAAACTTTCCTGAAGTATATCAGTCTGATCCCGCCAAGTAAGGTCAGTCCAGCCCCGAAATACCAGGCAATTCTCCTCTGAACAAGGAACATGACAACCCCAGACGATCGTTTCGGCCTCCTATGGGCCTCGTCAGTGAGGTGCAGCCACATTCCTCTAAGCACACTGGGCAAGGAGTCCACGTCTGGTTTCCCCCATCACCCATAGGGAGACTTCCCCAGGGTCATAATAATTTGCATACAAAGAGAGAAGCGCTCTACCAGGAACGAACAACAGCTCAGTGGCTTGTTCTATGGCGATTTACCACCCGGAAGCAGCCTCTTTTAGACCAGTGTGCTTTTCACAGAAGAAAACTTTCCTGAAGTATATCAGTCTGATCCCGCCAAGTAAGGTCAGTCCAGCCCCGAAATACCAGGCAATTCTCCTCTGAACAAGGAACATGACAACCCCAGACGATCGTTTCGGCCTCCTATGGGCCTCGTCAGTGAGGTGCAGCCACATTCCTCTAAGCACACTGGGCAAGGAGTCCACGTCTGGTTTCCCCCATCACCCATAGGGAGACTTCCCCAGGGTCATAATAATTTGCATACAAAGAGAGAAGCGCTCTACCAGGAATGAACAACAGCTCAGTGGCTTGTTCTATGGCGATTTACCACCCGGAAGCAGCCTCTTTTAGACCAGTGTGCTTTTCACAGAAGAAAACTTTCCTGAAGTATATCAGTCTGATCCCGCCAAGTAAGGTCAGTCCAGCCCCGAAATACCAGGCAATTCTCCTCTGAACAAGGAACATGACCACCCCAGACGATCGTTTCGGCCTCCTATGGGCCTCGTCAGTGAGGTGCAGCCACATTCCTCTAAGCACACTGGGCAAGGAGTCCACGTCTGGTTTCCCCCATCACCCATAGGGAGACTTCCCCAGGGTCATAATAATTTGCATACAAAGAGAGAAGCGCTCTACCAGGAACGAACAACAGCTCAGTGGCTTGTTCTATGGCGATTTACCACCCGGAAGCAGCCTCTTTTAGACCAGTGTGCTTTTCACAGAAGAAAACTTTCCTGAAGTATATCAGTCTGATCCCGCCAAGTAAGGTCAGTCCAGCCCCGAAATACCAGGCAATTCTCCTCTGAACAAGGAACATGACAACCCCAGACGATCGTTTCGGCCTCCTATGGGCCTCGTCAGTGAGGTGCAGCCACATTCCTCTAAGCACACTGGGCAAGGAGTCCACGTCTGGTTTCCCCCATCACCCATAGGGAGACTTCCCCAGGGTCATAATAATTTGCATACAAAGAGAGAAGCGCTCTACCAGGAACGAACAACAGCTCAGTGGCTTGCTCAGTGGCTTGTTCTATGGCGATTTACCACCCTGAAGCAGCCTCTTTTAGACCAGTGTGCTTTTCACAGAAGAAAACTTTCCTGAAGTATATCAGTCTGATCCCGCCAAGTAAGGTCAGTCCAGCCCCGAAATACCAGGCAATTCTCCTCTGAACAAGGAACATGACAACCCCAGACGATCGTTTCGGCCTCCTATGGGCCTCGTCAGTGAGGTGCAGCCACATTCCTCTAAGCACAATGGGCAATGAGTCCACGTCTGGTTTCCCCCATCACCCATAGGGAGACTTCCCCAGGGTCATAATAATTTGCATACAAAGAGAGAAGCGCTCTACCAGGAACGAACAACAGCTCAGTGGCTTGTTCTATGGCGATTTACCACCCGGAAGCAGCCTCTTTTAGACCAGTGTGCTTTTCACAGAAGAAAACTTTCCTGAAGTATATCAGTCTGATCCCGCCAAGTAAGGTCAGTCCAGCCCCGAAATACCAGGCAATTCTCCTCTGAACAAGGTCCATATGTATGTGTTTTCATTGCTTGAAAAATATTAAAAATGTATGTATTAAAAACACAAACTTTTGTTTGATATCTCCATCTTGAATAGGAAATTTGGATGTAAAATAGCAAATGTTCATGTTTAGGGGCATATTTATCAATGTGTGAGCGGACATGATACGAAGTCATGTCCGCTGCACATTGATAAATGCCGACAGCATACGCTGTTGGCATTTATCATTGCACACGCAGTTCTTGTGAGCTGCTGGTGTAATGTCGCCCCCTGTAGATTTGAGGCCAATTGGCCGCTAGCAGGGGGGGTGAATCAGTCCGATCGTATGCGATCGGGTTGATTTCTGTCCACGGCCTCAGAGAAGGTGGACAAGTTATGGAGCAGCAGTCTTTAGACTATACGGAGCTTGATAAATATGCCCCTTAATTGAGACTGGTATTTTGAACCTAATAAAGCATTTTTAAAGCAAAATGTAGCTTTATTAATGTCTACATAATTTATATATTTACATGTTAAAAATATAAGGGGATACTGCTAAAGATGGCATGGTTTAATTAAATTCCTCAGAATTCTTCTGTTAAAGGGGCAGTAGAGCTAAACAATAATGTTATATAATTCTGCACATAGAGCGATGCGCTTCTGAAAAGACCAGACCCGCTCAGTAGAGCCAGAAGCGGCGGTCTACAAATTTCTATTTTGGCATTAAAAATCTTTCAAATACTTTGAAGTATAAAGTTGGCACTAAATTAATGTTATATAATTGTTGTTTAGGTTTACTGCCCCTTTAAGTGTCTCATATGGCAACATTTTTAGATATGAAGTCATCCAACGATACTGTTAGTTTTTCAAGTATTTGCTATTATTTTGTTTTATTAGTTAAAACAATGACTCCTAATAGATTGGAATGGCTTTAAAAAGCATGCCAATCACCTGAGCTGCAATGTTTTTGTAAAGGAATGTTGAAGGATTGTAATGGAAGGCAATATGTTATACACTTCTATTTAGTGCATGGAAAAAGTGATGTCAACAATAGCCCTTGACTTTGTAATAGCCAACAGGTCTATTGACAAGGAAAAGTAAGCATACACAAAATGAGAAGTGCTCAACCTGGGAATGAACAATAGCATACTAGCTTGTTCTCTGGCTAGTAACCACCCTAGGAGCAGCCTCTTAGTGCTCAATATGTGCCTTGCACAGAGAATAACTTTACTGTAGTATATCAGTCTAGTCCTGAAAAAAACAGTACAGTCCAGTCTCGAAATACCAGACAATCCCTCTCTGAACGAGAGAAACAGCAAACCTCCAAACGTATGTTTTGGCCTAGTGTGGGCCTTGTCAGTGAGGTGCAGCTATATCTGTCTAGGCACATTGAGCAATGGGTCCATGTCTGGTTTCCTGCATCACCCTTATGGAGACGTCCTTCAGGGTCATAATTTGATAACACAAAAAGAGAGTAGTGATCAATCTGGGAACGAACAATAGCATAATAGCTTTTTGCTATGGGTATTTACCACCCAAGAAGCATCCTTTTTGTGCTCAACATGTGCTTTTGACAGAGAATATTTTTCCTGTAGTATATCAGTCTGCTCTTGACTAAACAGTACAGTACATTCCCGAAATACCAGGCAACCCCTCTCTGTACAAGAGAAACAGCAAAACCCCAGACATATGTTTCGGCTTAGTATGGGACAGTAAGGTGCAGCTAAATGCCTCTAGGTACATTAAGCAACATGCCCATTTCTGGTTTCCTGCATCACCCTTAGAAAGACTTCCCTCAGGGTCATAATTGCATGTACAGGTTGAGTGCTTCTCTCTTTTTGTATAAGGTACAGTAAGCTATCTGGGGTGACAAAAATGGAAAAGAAGATGGGACAACAAGAGAAAGTATAATACAAATAGAAGAGAGCATTTCACAATCAGATACAGTTTACAAATCGTTTAGCAGAATGTGAATACAGGTAAAGAAAATGTAAATACATATATACTGTATATATATATATATATATATATATATATATATATATATATATATATATATATAACATTGTATGCAAAAGTTTAGGCACCCTTGACAATTTCCATGATTTTCGTTTATAAATAATTGGCTGTTTGGATCAGCAATTTCATTTTGATCTATCAAATAACTGAAGGACACAGTAATATTTCAGTAGTGAAATGTGGTTTATTGGATTAACAGAAAATGTGCAATATGCATCAAAATGAAATTAGACAGGTGCATAAATTTGGGCACCCCAACAGAAATATTAGTAGAGCCTCCTTTAGCAGAAATAACAGCCTCTAGACATTTCCTATAGCCTGTAATGAGTGTCTGGATTCTGGATGAAGGTATTTTGGACCATTCATCCTTGCAAAACATCTCCAGGTCAGTTAGGGTTGATGGTTGCCATATTCAGGACTGGGGACTGGGATGGCCATTCCATAACATTACACTGTGTGCAGAATTATTAGGCAAATTAGTATTTTGACCACATCATCCTCTTTATGCATGTTGTCTTACTCCAAGCTGTATAGGCTCGAAAGCCTACTACCAATTAAGCATATTAGGTGATGTGCATCTCTGTAATGAGAAGGGGTGTGGTCTAATGACATCAACACCCTATATCAGGTGTGCATAATTATTAGGCAACTTCCTTTCCTTTGGCAAAATGGGTCAAAAGAAGGACTTGACAGGCTCAGAAAAGTCAAAAATAGTGAGATATCTTGCAGAGGGATGCAGCACTCTTAAAATTGCAAAGCTTCTGAAGCGTGATCATCAAACAATCAAGCGTTTCATTCAAAATAGTCAACAGGGTCGCAAGAAGCGTGTGGAAAAACCAAGGCGCAAAATAACTGCCCATGAACTGAGAAAAGTCAAGCGTGCAGCTGCCAAGATGCCACTTGCCACCAGTTTGGCCATATTTCAGAGCTGCAACATCACTGGAGTGCCCAAAAGCACAAGGTGTGCAATACTCAGAGACATGGCCAAGGTAAGAAAGGCTGAAAGACGACCACCACTGAACAAGACACACAAGCTGAAACGTCAAGACTGGGCCAAGAAATATCTCAAGACTGATTTTTCTAAGGTTTTATGGACTGATGAAATGAGAGTGAGTCTTGATGGGCCAGATGGATGGGCCCTTGGCTGGATTGGTAAAGGGCAGAGAGCTCCAGTCCGACTCAGACGCCAGCAAGGTGGAGGTGGAGTACTGGTTTGGGCTGGTATCATCAAAGATGAGCTTGTGGGGCCTTTTCGGGATGAGGATGGAGTCACGCTCAACTCCCAGTCCTACTGCCAGTTTCTGGAAGACACCTTCTTCAAGCAGTGGTACAGGAAGAAGTCTGCATCCTTCAAGAAAAACATGATTTTCATGCAGGACAATGCTCCATCACACACGTCCAAGTACTCCACAGTGTGGCTGGCAAGAAAGGGTATAAAAGAAGAAAATCTAATGACATGGCCTCCTTGTTCACCTGATCTGAACCCCATTGAGAACCTGTGGTCCATCATCAAATGTGAGATTTACAAGGAGGGAAAACAGTACACCTCTCTGAACAGTGTCTGGGAGGCTGTGGTTGCTGCTGCACGCAATGTTGATGGTGAACAGATCAAAACACTGACAGAATCCATGGATGGCAGGCTTTTGAGTGTCCTTGCAAAGAAAGGTGGCTATATTGGTCACTGATTTGTTTTTGTTTTGTTTTTGAATGTCAGAAATGTATATTTGTGAATGTTGAGATGTTATATTGGTTTCACTGGTAAAAATAAATAATTGAAATGGGTATATATTTGTTTTTTGTTAAGTTGCCTAATAATTATGCACAGTAATAGTCACCTGCACACACAGATATCCCCCTAAAATAGCTATAACTAAAAACAAACTAAAAACTACTTCCAAAACTATTCAGCTTTGATATTAATGAGTTTTTTGGGTTCATTGAGAACATGGTTGTTGTTCAATAATAAAATTAATCCTCAAAAATACAACTTGCCTAATAATTCTGCACTCCCTGTATACTTGTTCGTCTGCATAAATGCCAGAATAGATTTTGAGCAGTGTTTTGGGTCGTTGTCTTGTTGAAATATTCAGCCCCGGAGTAACTTCAACTTTGTGACTGATTCCTCAAAATTATTCTCAAGTATCTGCTGATATTGAGTGGAATCCATGCGACCCTCAACTTTAACAAGATTCCCAGTACCGGCACTGGCCACACAGCCACAGCATGATGGAACATCCACCAAATTTTTACTGTGGGTAGCAAGTGTTTGTCTTGAAACGCTGTGTTCTTTTGCCGCCATGCATAACGCCCCTTGTTATGACCAAATAACTCAATCTTTGTTTCATTAGTCCACAGCACCTTCTTCCAAAATGAAGATGGCTTGTCCAAATGTGCATTTGCATACCTCAAGCGATTCTGTTTGTGGCATGTGTGCAGAAAAGGCTTCTTCCGCATCACTCTCCCATACAGCTTATCCTTGTGAAAAGTGCACTGAATTGTTGAACGATGCACAGTGACACCATCTGCAGCAAGATGATGTTGTAGGTCTTTGGAGGTGGTCTGTGGGCTGTTTTTGACCATTCTCACCATCCTTTGCCTCTTCAATATTTTACTTGGCCTGCCACTTCTGGCCTTAGCAAGAACTGTGCCTGTGGTCTTCCATTTCCTCACTATGTTCCTCACAGTGGACACTGACAGCTTAAATCTCTGTGATAGCTTTTTGTAGCCAACCCCTAAACCATAATCTTTGTTTTCAGGTCATTTGAGGGTTGTTTTGAACCCCCCATGTTGCCACTCTTCAGAGGAAAGTCAAAGAGAACAACAACTTGCAATTGGCCACCTTAAATACCTTTTCTCATGATTGGATGCACCTGTCTATGAAGTTCAAGGCTTAATGGGCTCATTAAACCAATTGTGTGTTCCAATTAATCAGTGCTGGGTAGTTACAGGTATTCAGATCAACAAAATGACAAGGGTGCCCAAATTTATGCACCTGTCTAATTTCGTTTTGATGCATATTGCACATTTTCTGTAAATCCAATAAACCTCATTATACTACTGAAATATTACTGTGTCCTTCAGTTATTTGATAGATCAAAATGAAATTGCTAATCCAAACACCCAATAATTCATAAATGAAAATCATGGAAATTGTCAGGGGTGCCTAAACTTTTGCATACAACTATATATATATATATATATATATATATATATATATATATATATATATATATATATATATACATATATACACAAGCGTACCTTGTTTTATTGCGCTTCACTTTAATGCGCTTCACAGATATTGCGTTCTTGGTTTGTGGCAATCCTGCGTTATGCAATTCTATCTGTGCATTTTTACAACATATATACACATATATACACACACATATACATGTATATATACTATATATATATATATTATACACCTCGAGTAAAACGATTACGACTCAGATGATAGCATTTTTTAGCAATAAAACCTTGTTTAACCCCTTAACGACCGAGGACGTGCAGGGTACGTCCTCAAAAAAAAGGCAGTTAATGCCTGAGAACGTACCCTGCACGTCCTCGGTGTGGAAAGCAGCTGGAAGCGATCCTGCTCGCTTCCAGCTGCTTTCCGGTTATTGCAGTGATGCCTCGATATGGAGGCATCCTGCAATAACCTTTGGTAGCCATCCGGTGCAGAGAGAGCCACTCTGTGGCCCTCTCTGCACCGGAGATCGGTGGCTCCCTGCTTTGTTGGGTGGGAGCCGGACCGGGAGGCGGGTGGCGGCCATCGATGGCCCTGGTTATGTGCAGGGGGGGCGGGATCGTGGGCGGGGACGAGCGGGGGCGCGCACGGACGCGCGCGTGCACGGGAGGGCGGACGCGTGCACGGGGAGGGAGCGGGTGGGAACCGCTACACTACAGAAAATGAATTAATAAAAAATGTATAAATAATAATAATAAATTTAAAAAAAAAAAGATCAGCAAGGTGGTGGGGGATTGTCTGTGTGGGGGGGGAAGCTACACTACAGAAAAAAGCCAAAAAAAATAAAAAAAGCACTTTTTTTTGCAAACTGGGTACTGGCAGACAGCTGCCAGTACCCAAGATGGCCCCCAATGAGGCAGAGGGGAGGGTTAGAGAGCGGTTTTGGGGGGGATCAGGGAGGTTGGGGGCTAAGGGGGGGATCCTACACCCTAGCATATGTAAATATGCTAAAAAATTTTTTTATTTTTTTTAAAAAACCCTTTTATTTTAGTACTGGCAGACTTTCTGCCAGTACTTAAGATGGCGGGGACAATTGTGGGGTGGGGGAGGGAAGGGAGCTGTTTGGGAGGGATCAGGGGGTGGGATGTGTCAGGTGGGAGGCTGATCTCTACACTAAAGCTAAAATTAACCCTGCAAGCTCCCTACAAACTCCCTAATTAACCCCTTCACTGCTAGCCATAATACACGTGTGAGGCGCAGCAGGATTTAGCGGCCTTCTAATTACCAGAAAGCAACGCCAAAGTCATATATGTCTGCTATTTCTGAACAAAGGGGATCCCAGACAAGTATTTACAACCATTTGTGCCATAATTGCACAAGCTGTTTGTAAATTATTTCAGTGAGAAACCTAAAATTGTGAAAAATTTAACTTTTTTTCAATTTGATCGCATTTGGCGGTGAAATGGTGGCATGAAATATACCAAAATGTGCCTAGATCAATACTTGGGGTTGTCTACTATACTACACTAAAGCTAAAATTAACCCTACAAGCTCCCTAAAAGCTCCCTAATTAACCCCTTAACTGCTGGGCATAATACACTTGTGGTGCGCAGTGGCATTTAGCGGCCTTCTAATTACCAAAAAGCAACGCCAAAGCCATATATGTCTGCTATTTCTGAACAAAGGGGATCCCAGAGAAGAATTTACAACCATTTATGCCATAATTGCACAAGTTGTTTGTAAATAATTTCAGTGAGAAACCAAAAGTTTGTGAAAAAATTTGTGAAAAAGTGAACGATTTTTTGTATTTGATCGCATTTGGCGGTGAAATGGTGGTATGAAATATACCAAAATTGTCCTAGATCAATACTTTGGGATGTCTACTAAAAAAAAATATATACATGTCAAGGGATATTCAGGGATTCCTGAAAGATATTAGTGTTCTAATGTAACTAGCGCTAATTTTGGAAAAAAGTGGTTTGGAAATAGCAAAGTGCTACTTGTATTTATGGCCCTATAACTTGCACAAAAAGCAAAGAACATGTAAACATTGGGTATTTCTAAACTCAGGACAAAATTTTGAAACTATTTAGCATGGGTGTTTTTTGGTGGTTGTAGATATGTAACAGATTTTGGGGGTCAAAGTTAGAAAAAGTGTGTTTTTTTCAATTTTTCCTCATATTTTATATTTTTTTTTATAGTAAATTATAAGATATGATGAAAATAATGGTATCTTTAGAAAGTCCATTTAGTGGCGAGAAAAACGGTATATAATATGTGTGGGTACAGTAAATGAGTAAGAGGAAAATTACAGCTAAACACAAACACCTCAAAAAGGTAAAAATAGCCTTGGTCCCAAACGGACAGAAAATGGAAAAGTGCTGTGGTCATTAAGGGGTTAATTAAGGTGTGTACTCTTTTTTTTTAGACATAATGCTATTGCACACTTAAATAGCACTAAATACAGTAGTACCATTGCATAACTAAAAGGTGCATAATAAAAAGATAATGCAATAACACACTCTGAATTTCAATACGCAATAGATTTTTTTTCTGACAAATGTATTTATGTTCCCTGTTTGCTGGCCCTCTGTATCATGTGACAGCCATCATCCAACCAACTAGTACACATCCAACCAGCTTGTGCACATGCTCAGCAGGAGCTGCTACTTCAAAAAGTGTGAATATAAAAAGACTGTGCAGACTCTAATAATGGAAGCAAATTGAAAAGTTTATTAAAAGTTTTCAATCATTAAAGTTTAGTGTAACTTTTATATGCACTGGGAAACTAAAAAAAGTGTGACTTGCTTTATTACGATATTTGCTTTATTGTGGTGGTATGAAACCGTACCCGCAATATCTCGGAGGTATTAATGTATATATAAGCTATTTAGGGCCAGATTACAAGTGGAGCACAAAATATCGCTTTTACTAAAGCAATATTTGTGCTCCTCCTTGTAATACCAGCGCACGCAAATTTTCCCTGGTATTACAAGTTAGTTGCAATGCAAATGCAACCTCACGTTCGCATTGCACTGAAGCATTTTGCTCATGAGAGCGCACTTCCATAGGCTCCGTTTGCCACTTGTAATCTAGGCATTAAGGTTCAGTATTTTGATAAAATTATAGTTATTAATCTATATCAGCATAAATTGGCACTCTCCCATTTGGGCAAGTGACAATAATGATATGCTTATAAGATTGAAAATAAATGTAATTTGTACATAACATGCAATTAGCTTATAGAGTAGGTAAAAACTACTTCAGTGCAGGATTTTACAGCCTTGATGTTATTCCGTTTGATTGAATGAAATTTCAAGTACCTAGAACTAAATGGTAGTTAAGATGACATGTGTGTAAGCTAACACATCTAAAGAAAAGGGTTAATGGAAAACAAAGCTCATCGCTTCACTGATGTGGAGAATTAGCTGCAAACAAATCACTTTTGACATTAATAATGAATACCATTCCTAATGTCAATAATCACACATACAAAAAAAAAAAGAGTTACAATATGCGTAGAGAATTTCAGTGTGAGTGCATTTTCACACAGGAAGGTGGAGGAGGTTGACATAAAATGTTTTTTACACTGGTTACTCTTACATTTTTCATTTGGAATAACAGCTAGATTGGTCAATGTTTCTCTTAAGGGATCAAGATGAATCATTGCTTTACTGAATTTAGACAAGTATAATCTGACAACAGTTTATTTCCAAAAACCCCATTTTGTAGTCACACGCAAAACAAATGTTTTATTTAGCAAACCTGTGACCTTGAAACCTTTATATAACCAATGTACTTATGTTTATACTGAAATAAACACTTTTTCAAATTGCTTTCATTTATTTTACAACACCAGTCCAAGCAGGGAATACTGTAATATAAAATGAACAACCTTAGATAGCTCATAATATTTTATTTTTACAATTTATATGTCATTTTCTTTAATAATTACTTTGCATAATATACTTAAACTATGAATGAGTGACATTGTTTATTTCTTTTCTTTCTTAAGATCAATCAAAATGAAACAGCAAACAGAAGGATAGAATATTAAATAACTGACAGTCTGTTTTCTTGTGCTAATCCTTTTACATTCTTTCACTGGTGCATGCATTTAATGTGTGACAACTGTGAGCTTATGAATATGAACTGTAAATACTAAAAAAATGTTTCCAATATATCTTTTTTTAGATAAATAAGTTTAGCTCTGAATTTACTTTTTTTAATTCATTAATTAAAGGGACATTTGAAAAATGTTATTGTTTAAAAAGAAGGATAATCCCTTTAATACCATTTCCACAGTTTTGCATCACCATATCTGTTATATTAATACACGTTTTACCTCTGTGATTACCTTGTATCTAAGCCTGCCTCATTTTGTTAGTTCTTTTGCATTTTAGCCAATCAGTACTGACTCATAAATAACTCCACGGGAGTGAGCACAATGTTATCTATATGGCACATATGAACTAGCTGTGAAAAGCTAATACAATGCCCTGAAATAAGAGGTGACCTTCAAGGGTTTAGAAATTAGCTTATGAGCCTACCTATGTTTAGCCTTCAACAAAGAATACCAATAGAATAAAGCAAATTTGACAATAAAAGTAAATTGGAAAGTTGTTTAAAATTGCATGTCCTATCAGACTTCATGAACGTTTAATTTTTAATTGACTGTTCCTTTAAAGAGGGGTGTATAATTTTATCATTGCACAAGCATTTCTAATGAAATGCTTGTGCAATGCCGCCCCCTTCACATTTAAGGCCAATCGGCCGCTAGCAGGGGGTGTCAATCAACCTGATCATATCCGATTGGGCAGATTGCTGTCCACCACCTCAGAGGTAGCGGACGAGTTAAGGAGCAGTGGTCTTAAGACCGCTGCTTCTTAACTCCTGTTTCTGGCGAGCCTGAAGGCTCATGCGGAAACAAGTGTATACGGGGCATGATAAATCGGCCCCCTATTATCAAATTTGCTTCATTCCCATGATATTCTTTGATGAAGAGATACCTAGGTAGGCATCTGGAGCACTAAATGGCAGGGAATAGTGCTCCAGATATGGACCAGCTCCTAAGCATACGTCCCTGCTTTTCAACAAAAGATACAAAGAGAATAAAAAAATGATAATAAAAGTACATTTTAAAGTTGTTTAAAATTGCATTTACATATGATTTATGAAAGAATAATCTTGAGTTTCATATCCCTTTAGCCTAAATTCAAGCAGGTCTAGTGTTGCTACCTACTTTAATTGCAACCCAACTGCCTTTCTGCATGAACTTTACAGTTCTCTAGATCAAGTGCATAGTTCAGTGCATGAAGTGTTATTTCAGTCTTGTCTAACCTCTTCAATGAGGGCCACGTTCAAAACCTATACATCTGAACTTGTCAGGCAAAGCCCTACAAATCAAAAAGCAAATTATTGGTTGAACATCCTCATTTCTGTTGATATATGAGACTTATGCAGTACAGCAAATGCATAATGTATATGTAAAACAATTATACATACAATTACTAGGATGTATAAATGACCATTGAAGCCACATGAGCACGATTGACATTTGAAAAAAGCAACCATTATTCTTGCCCTTGGAAAACTGATTGCATTTTAATGTTCTGTCAATGAAATCCTTTGGGACAGTGTTGAGTGCCTTTTGTTGGCGTAAAATGAGATCGCTGAAAGCCTTTTTCCGCCACGATTGTCCCTTATGGCTTTCACCATATGATTTTCATCAAAGATGATGTGATTACATTATCATTATCATAAACCAACAGATCTTCAGAGCATACAAAATCCTTATACACTGAACTAGGGAAAGCTAAAGTCTGTTTTTTTTTACTTTCAAATTGTAGAATGAATGTTCCATTTGACATTTGTTCTACTATTTAAATGTTTGTATGAAACTAATGTTAACAATATCAAACATAACATTTGAATATTACATTCTAATATTGATTCCTACAGACCTATACTGAAGTCTATGACAACAAACATTCAAATTTTAATATGAATATATGAATTCTACAGTCAGTGAAGAGAAACAACAAACATTCGCCTAGATTACAAGTTTTGCGCTAAACAGGGCTTGAAACTAACGCCAAAAAAGTTACGTTATTTCACTCTCCATAGCGCTGCTATTACGAATTACTGAAAAAGCCTCCTTGTGCGAGCGATATGGTGGCGTTAAGCTCCATACCGCACAAAAGCCAAGGGCTGATTTGACATGCTTGTACACGCTTTCCCCCATAGACATCAATGGGGAGAGAGTGTTAGAAAAAAACCCACCTGAAGTGCGGAATGAAAAATCTCTGTAACGCAACCCCATTGATGTCTATTGTCTATGGGGGAAAACACTAAATTAAACTATTAACCCCTAAACCTAACACCCCCTAACTTTAAATTAAAATTACAATTTAACTATATTTAAATAAATAAAAAATTACCTGTGAAATAAAAATAAACCTAGCATTAAACTATAATTTAACCTAACATAACTATTCTAATAAAATAAAAAATACTACCAATTAAAAAATCTAAATGACATATTTAAAAAATTCTAACACTACGAAAAAAATTTAAATATCTAAAATTACAAAAAATAAACACTAAATTACAAAAAATTAAAAACACTGAGCTTACAAAAAATAATAAACAAAATTATCAAAAATAAAAACAATTACATGTAATCTAATAACCCTATAAAAATAAAAAGCCCCCCCCCCCAAATTAAAACACCCCCCAAAATAAAAATGATTTAATGTTATTTTAATCTCCTGGATGCGAGTAAAATAACATTAAAAACATCCTAGCGGAATTTATACAGAGGAAAGCATTTAGTAACATTGTTTCTTTCCTCTGTATAAATTCTGCCAGCATGTTTTTAATGTTTTTTTTAATCGCACATAGGTCTGTCACACAGCTTCAGGTTGCCATGACAACCAATGACGTAGGGATATACCACGTGGTTGCAGGACTTCCGGAACGCCGACGACAGCACCAGGGGTGGGAGTTAGGAGCTTTATAAGGTTGGTGAGTATTGTACATGTTTGTAATGTCAGTTTGATGGGGGAAACCCTGAAACGTCACCTTAATAAAGTAATTGTTATATTCAAGACCCGGGGACTGCCTTTCACTTTGGACACTTTATATATATATATATATATATATATATATATATATATATATATATATATATATATATATATATATATATATATATATATATATAAAGAGAGAGAAAGAGAAATAGCCATATATTTATATTAATCAAACAAACTTAGCACTGCTAGTATCCTCATGTTTGATAAATGTGTGATAGTTCTACAGTGAGCACCCCAAGTTGATTGAAGTTGAAGTGCACCCTGAAAAGAAGCCCAATGTAAACAAACCTTAATTATACTGTATGTATTCTGTGTAACATATATACATATATGTCCAAGTACATAAACACAAGTGCTGACCTTGAAAATATCAGTGAATACATAAACATATGCTAAAAGTAAAGAGCAGCAACTAAAGTTACTAAAATGAGGTGTAGAACAAATGTTTTTATATTGAGTATATCCCCGAGTATATCTCCATTCTTAAAGGGACATGAAACCTCATATTTGTATTTCATGATTCTTTCCAATTTACTTCTATCATCTTATTCACTTAATTGCAAAAACATTGCAGAAGCTTTTCTAAGCTTTGGATTCTTCATTACGTTAACTCTGTATCAGTATGAGGAAGCTCAGTACATTTAAAATATTTCAATATTTATTGTATACAAAGTTAAAAAAATTATGAAGTAAATTTGCTCACAATTGTATCACACTGTATTGCCAAGATGGTGTGCTGGCTGGGGTACAATGTGCTACAATAGAGTGAATTTACTTCATAAGTTTTTTAACTTTGTATACAATAAAGATTGAAATGTTTTAAATGTACTAAGCTTTCTCATACTGATACGAGGTTAATGTAAAGAAGGACTCAAAACTTAGAAAAGCTTCAGCAATGTTATTGCATTGATCCGTACACACTCTATGCGACAGTTTGGTGATGTGGTTGGCCATAGAAGCGATACCCTTTAAATACTACTGAGAAGGAACTAAAGGTGTTTCTGAATATTGTCTAAATTATTTAATTCGTTACCTGATGAAACAGCTGGAGGGCCGAGAAACGCTTTGCATGCGCCGGATTTGTGGCTCAAGTTTCATTTTTTTTTTTTATAAACATTTTTTATTGAAGTTTCAGAGACAAGTAAAATGCAGGATTTGTCCATTAACAATATTAACAACAAGGTTTAACACTCAGTATTATTACATAGGAGTTGTCCATTCAGCTAAAAGGAAGGTTGTAGAACTAAGTATAAAATTGAAACATTCCTGTTGGAACTCTCAGAGATAATCATAACAGTATCAATACTAAGAGGCCTACTTTAACGAATGGAAACATGTGTCATATCAAGTAGGGTGTCAATTAAAAGTATGGACTAATTGAGGTAGAACTTCATTTTATTTATTTATTTGTATATTTTAGTAATTGGAACATGAACTCCACTCCTATGTAGTAAAAATAAAATTCTAATGTCCTAAAAAGACATGGTGTGGAGAATTAGCTTTTATAATGACCACAGGTGGGTCACAAAGAGTGGGAAAGAAAAGGTGTTGCAGTGGGCTAGAGCCACTCGAATTATAGGGAAGATGGGGGGGAGGAGGGCAGAAAAATAAAGGAAGGGCAGAGCCAACCCCTTTCGGGCTGTATGGTGAACTTACTTATAGGTTTATGTAGGCTATAGATGCAGGCAGGGTAATAACTAAAATAAGGTGTCTAGGGGAATGCTTTACTAGGTATGCGTGAGACTAATCTTCCCAGGGCTGATTCCACAGTAAGGACTGGGTATGTAAGATTATAGGTGGACCTGACAGGATCTCTTAATGAAGATGGAGGGGGTTGCAAGGTGAGGGGAGATATATTAAGATAGCCAGCGGCCCTAGATTAAAGCTATGTAAAGGGTAGCCTGTCAGGAGGAGCTAAAGGCAGTAAGGGGCTGCTATATGAGCTTACTGAGAAATAAGTAGTAATTATAACAGGATAAAAAACCATAAAACCATATTAAAAAGCATTAAACTTCTGTAAACATTGATTCTGCTAAGAATACTAGCCAACTCCCACTCTCAGAGTGTCTAGGATAAGATCAGAAAAATAGTCATACATATATATTGGCAAACATATAATACAATACAGCTTAGCTAAATATTATGCTGGGGTTTATAGTAATACAACATCTCTTAAACTGACTCAAGTCACTCTTGTATCTTGAGAATAGAATGGGAAACTGGAAAGGATCCTCACTAAGATAAATGGCCACCTTTGGACCTATACAAACCTATAAGGGCACGTGAAATACAAAATATGGATATAATAAGAGAGTGGAATGTAGTAGTTTTAGTTTGCAAAAATAATTCCCCTAGTGTGTGATATATATATTGAAGGGTTATCCCCATTTAAAAAAGATGAATCCCTCTTGGCCCTACTAAGGGCTGAAGTATTAACTTTATATTATCACAATAATATAGTAACGACTACATATGCATCTATTATTAGTAATGATAAGCAAACAAGTTGTGTTCAGATAACCTGCTAACAATGTGCTAATATTAGCTCAATGTTTTACTATAGGGTTAACCGCATGATACACTGGGCTAAATGTAAGAAAGCAAGCGCAACAAATAATATGGGATATGCCAACTCCATGATACTAAGTATTAACAGGCCTAAACACTTGTGATATACATGTATATACTAGTAAATATATCTTTCTTTCTTTTTTTTTTTTTTAAATAAATTTTTATTGAGGTTTAGGAAAAGCACAGATATATCATAAATATAAACTACGGTTACATGACAGCGTTACAGCTTAGAATCCACTATTTCCAACATATAAATGTGTAATACAAACTTATTCGTAACAACAATGCAGAGTTGGAAGTTTTGTAACATAACCAACTTATTCTTAATGTGCCATATACACTATAACCCCTCCATATCACCCAGGAGGCCACTTTTGGACCTCGTATGATAAAATATATAGATTGCTTAATGAGGAGTATTATGATAAGTAGGTAACCACTCATGGGTTACTTTGGTTGTACCTCAGTTTTTAAGTTATTTAGAAGTTAAGTGCATATAATAAGATTCACTTATTGTCATAGCCAACATTGAGTCTTACTACTATGGAGCTGGGAGTACAACTGCCACTGTCAGGTAGCTGGGGGAGAATGAAGTTGATGAGCATATGAAAGACATGTGTAGCGCAGATAATTGATATTATGGGGTATGCTTCCTAAGTAATTAAGAAAGAAATGGTGGGAGCCCTCATTACATTTCCCTCCCCTTGCATAGGTCACTGTAAGGCATGCATGAGCCAACCACTAACTATAAGAGGCTGATAGAAGACTAACAATCTGACAATATAATACACATATATAGGATTATATACAGTACTAGCCCTCAGATATCAAAAAGGATCATACAATGTTAAAATATAGTTTGTACATTAACCCTAACGAGCTGTCTTCAGCATTATATTATGTGACAAAAACAAAGGGTACACCCTACATTACACAAATCATACAGACCTAGGCTTCAGATATTTTGACCATCGACACACAATTGATGTATCCATAAACTGTTTAGGAGTCAATGCCTATTAGAGTGTCCATGCACATAATAAAGGAAGGATAAACAACATGCTTCAGGCTTGTCAGCCATCATTGCGAGATCTCCCAGAAATAATAAGAAACAAAAACAAAAAAACAAAACAAAACAACAATAACTCTCCACTTTGAGAAATATAGGGTGGCTCGTGGTGTAAAAGTCCCAGGGAGAAGGACAATTAGGCAGGCCAAGCAATTAACAGAGAGTTACTGCTACACACAAGCCGTCACTACACCCTGTGGTAATCTTCCCGAATCCATACCCTCTCATGGACCGTCCAGAATGTGACAAGGTGAGTTCCCACCGGTGTGATAAAATCCCCAAAATAGGTCCATGGGCTTTTTCGGCACACTAGGAAGATACACAGGCAAAGTCATAGCTCCAGGCATGTGCGCATAAGGAGTCCCCTCACTAACCAATTCCAGTCCTCACAGCCCGGTAGAGAAAATAGTAGATGGGCAAGACAAGATGCTGTGAAATTGTGTATGCAGCCATATGTTCCACTTGCGACAGCCGGGTAGCCTCCGCATTCTCAGCATGGAGACAGTGAGGGTCAGTAAGCCACGACCCTTTCTGAACAAGCATGTCTCCCTGTATGGTAGGAATGAATACAGCCTCTGCTCCCATATACAGACACGGAACATCTTCAGATAACGGATCCCTGTCAGCTACAGCAAGCAGCTCCATGCCATATGTTGCGCTACATCCAGCGTGAGTATAGCGGGCTGGTAGATCGCGTCCTCTCTCCATCCGTGCCAACACTGTTTGTGCTCCCGGTGGAAATGGTAAGCTCCTGGGTATGAGTTTAACCGAGAGCTCATCTCTGTCAGGGTGCCCGCTCAGACCTCCATTTACAGGGGCAGCTTCCTGTTCACCTCCGATCTCAGAATCAGGCTGAATAACAGCTGTCACCGCAAGCGAGATACACTTTACCCCAGTAACTTCCTCTCCCACAGTAGCTACAGTTTCTCGCCTCTTTGGGGAGCTCGTTGCGGTCTGGAAATGCAGATTCCACTATATTCTGATGCCAGGAGGTCTGAGATGCGTGTGAGTTGGTCGTCTAGTAGTTTGGTAATGACGGCAATTAACGATGCTTCTCTAGGATCCATTTTGTATCAGTATTCTTGTAGCTTTCTCTTATTAACCCAGTGTAGGTTAATCTGTTAGGTAGTTTGCCCCGAAAGGCACTGGCCACACGGCAATGGTGTGACAATGGTGAGGACAGGTGAGGCTTCGTATACAGGGGAAGGCCTCAAATTAAAAGTCCGGTACTGAGGGCTGGGAAACCACACTATATTCCAAAAAACCCTGCCGTTTGTGTCAGAGTGCCTTCAGTCGAGCTGCTCTACCAGTTTAGATGGCCTGTCGCCAAAACTTCAAGGTAAACTTAGGAAAATCTGGCAAGTAACTCAGGAGCTGAAGCTCAGTGCGACCAGCAAGATGGCCGCTGCCCGGAAGTCCCCCTAAATATATCTTTCTAGTTTGCCTACTAGGTTATTGTCAGGTTTCTGGACCATACAGAACAATGGGAGTAAAATGACTAACTAATTTAAGGAGTAAAGTCTGAGAATACTCAGGCTCTGCTTCCCAGACAGCAAACATTATGAAATGTGGTCTAATGTCTGAGGTCATGATCATTTAGTGTAGATGAGCCATGGTATTGAGCATGCGACAACAAATATTTATCTAACTAAATGTATAAGGGACATACAAACTTCATGTAAGAGAGGAAACATCCATAGTATACAGAGCAGAGCAATTATCAGCCAAGGTGAAGAAAGATGCACTGGCGCTTAGGTTTGGTAGTATATAATACAGTACCCAGATAAGTAATGTCCCCTATTATGTCATTTTCAAGCTGTCTACAGCATAGGTATTATAGCTCATCTGTGAAATAACTAACTATACTAAGTTACAATATTTTTCTAGTTGCAGCCCAGAAATGCCAAAGGGGCATATATTAAATTGTTTAGCAAATACAAAGCTTAATATACAAAACTATCTAAATTACTAAAGAGGTTTTGGGACATAACTCGCTAATTATCCTCCATACAGGATTAATTTTAGGAGGCATAAAGATATAGGAGTACTTCAAAAGGGGGCCTCCAAACAAATAGAGTGCCAACAATGTTATAACGGTTTAAAAGTAGGCAGTAATAAAACCAAACAAGAAAAATACGAGGCTAGCATATGTAAAGTTAGTAGATTCTAAAAACGGATCTCAATCTTAAACAGATTAGCAAATGTCCAGCTTATGAAATAACAGAAACTCTCAAAGAACTAAACCGCAGAGACAGAACTTGGTATGTAGAAGATAGAGTGCTTTAGTATAATGGGTACTAAAGTCTTTCAGTTGCTGACTTGCATCTCATGGCTTCATCCGATGCCCACCGTTGTAAGGGGAAAAAATCGCATATTCAGTTTGCAGCTGATAAAGCGGTGAAGACTGTCTGACCGCAAGATGTAAACCACTCGCAACCTTTCCAGACGCCACAGTCATAAAAGTCCCGCAATCTACAAACTGAGCCTCAGTGAGTTGCTTTGTCCCAGCACAAGTACCGACCACGACAAGATCAAGCTCCGAAACCAAAACTCCCACTGGATCCGACCAAGGCTTAGCTGGTGAGTCTGATAGGCCCCCTCCGATGCGTAATATTGCTGAGAGTAGCAGAGGCTCAGGTTCCCAAAGGATAGAACAAGTCTCTTCTGCTGTAGCGGTAGTGGGCTGTAGGGAGCTCAGAAGATTGTATAGTACCCTTGATACCTCTATTTGGGACTCGTGACATTGTGCGTTCTCTGTGGATTGAGAAACATTGCATCTCACATGTGGTGCCTCGGATACTTCTTCACTAGAATTTCCCGTTAGTCCACTAGCTATCGGCACATCTTGGGTTCAGTTCATAGCTGCATCAATCACCTCAATGAGTTCGGAATGATGGGCATCCAATTTGAACATCAAGTTGTGTAGCATAGAAATTACTAGCTTCTCCATGGTGTGACAAACGGCTAAAACTCCAGTATAAGAAACAGTGAGTAGCTATTCCACAAGAGGGCGGCTTGCTTCGTATTACTGTCGCAGCAGGCTTAGAAGGTTTTTGTGCCCATAAAGCATCTATATCCATGTTTTCATTGTCTTTGGTTCATTGATTTAACTCTCCAGGACTTAGGGAGACATAAAACTTAACATAAGACTATGTAATTTGCTCCACACAATAAGATATTTAATTAAACAACAGGAGCTCTAAGAAGATGCATCCTGCTGCTTCGGTAGTTGGCTCTGCCCCCCCAAGTTCCAGTTTTTAATGTTATTTTATTGTGTTTTCTTTCCTTGCGGTGATTTTTTAGGCTAAGATACAGCTTTTAGGAGATTGCTGAGCAAGTAGCCATAGTTGGACAGAACCAAGACTGAAGTTATCCTTCACAATGGAGAATGTGGGCGGTCGTGGTGTCAGTGAGCTGTGACACTGTGATTTCTGAGTATGCATTTACAAACACAAAGGAGTGCTTTCACCTTTTTGAGTATCTGTCCTTGGTTGGTGGACGTTTTGTGCAACAAACTGTTGTGAGATACACAAGGAGGCAACTTTCCTTTGTGCTTTGTTACACAGGTGTCAGCATAAGTATGTGAAGAAGATGCTTATATTACAATGGGCTCACAAAAGCACAATTTAAAAATTATATGAAACAAATACAGGTATACCCCGCTCATACAGCGGGTTAGGGACCGGAGCCCCGCTGTAAAGTGAAAACCGCCTTAAAGTGAAACAAGGCAGTTTAAGCTTTCTTTTCAGTGTTTAAAATCTTGAAAACATGTTTGAACTAACATATTAGGGGTGCAATAGTGCTACGTTTAGTTTAACACTTGCACAGCAAGTATTCAATTAGTATTAAATAAATACTGTACCTGTAAAATAGTGACAATTACTGTAGTAAAATTTGTCAGACTCTAGCACTGAGACAAAGATTGCACTGCAGTGCTGTTAACAGAGTGAACTAAGCATAACAAAATAGTGCCATTAACTTTTCTTGCAATCTCACAATGATTACAGCACTGTTTCAAAATCCTTGGAGGTTGAACTTCAGCTCCACAAAGCGCTGTATTAGCGAATCGCTGTAAAGTGAAGCGCTGTAAAGTGAGGTATACCTGTAAATGAAATATTGAAATAAAGAAACATATTAAAGTTTGTATTGTTAAATCACATAAAAATAATCAGGATTTAGTTCTACAAAAATGATATTTTATGGAAAAAATAAAGTCTTATTGAAATTACACAGGAAATAAATATGTAATGCACACAGTAGAAATAATAAGAAAAGCTACTCTACAAAAGCTGTTACATTCTAACTTATAAGTACAAAATTCTAAGCCTTTCATTTTCCTTTTTGTAAAATGAGTTTCTCAGTCTCTGCCAGTTGTCTGAAAAGGTGTGTTCCATAGGAGTAGTTAAACATTCTCTGCAAGTGCTTTCTCTAAATATTTTCCTCATATAGATCACCCTGTTTTATCTGGAGGGGAGATTGAGTCTAAATATGCAAAACAACTACACTAATAAAAAAAACACGTCTATTAAAATAGAGGTGATTATAAGGTACTATACGCTTAAAATAGGGTAAGCTAATTTTTATTGGCTACATTATTTCATTACTGCTAACTTCGCTCTCTACAGCAGTTTTCCTTCACAGCAAACTCCATTACTTTCTATTGAAGGCATTTCATAACTCATAAGGACAACCACTTTTATTGGAGAATTCCCAGAGAACAGCTCACGTGTGTGTAGGTTTTTTAGGTTCCATCTATTGAATTTTAAATAACAAGGTCCTGCCTGGGTCCCTCTTAGAGAACAGATAACCTTAAAAGTCACCAAGTAAACAATTAGTTGTTATTTCTATAGAAGCATGAGATGCCTCATCTGGGGAATAGATTGTGCTAGGTGAATGCTGTCTTAAGGGGATAGGTGCTCCTTTGGTGCTGTCATTCTGAATACAGTAAATACATTAATAATCTGATTGCCATTCTTTGCCAATCTTCTAACACTAAAAGGGTTATGTGACTGTGAAAGGGTCTCTAAAAGAGTGGTCCATCTTTTCAAAGACCTACCTAATAGAAGTATGCGGTCGCCATTAGCATGATCATCTGCACATTACAGGGGATTGTAATATCTCAAAAAAAGGATTCTTATTGAAGATGAGTGGCATCAGTGATCTGTAGTTAAATCAGAAGAGGTAATAGCAGCTCTGTAATAGTTCTACTCCACATAAAATCTCCCTGGTGTCCAGTGGGGCAGTAGATTATCATTTCTCATGATGGTCACCTGCATCTTAAGTGACCCCTTTCTCAAAATACTGTATGTGCTTCTTTGCTTTGAAATGAGGGCTGATTTGTACCTCTAGGTCAAACATTGGGTTATAAGGGTTCATTTGGTACTCCATGGACTTAATCAAATCTCCATTGTGACTTCTCTTTGTTGTTTTTAATGGTCATCTGCATCTAAGCAAGGCATATGGCCTTCTTATTTAAAAATAAACAGCATACGGGCAAGAAGTTAGCAAGATAATGAGAAAGTTGCTAACATTTGCTTCTGTATTAGAAGACTGATTTTTCTTACATGGGCAGATACCTAGATGAATCTCTAAAAGGAAAGGCACAGATTATAGGAGTACAAGAACAGTGGGGATATTTTAAAAATGCTATTTTAGATGCAACTAAACACTGTATTAGGCTTGTTTGTAAAGTAAAAGAAAACCAATATAGTTTTCAAGAGAAGTAGCACATGTAGTTAAGACAAAAAAGTCAGTCTATAAAAAATTCAAACTCACTGGCTCAGAAGAGGATAAGGAAAAATGGAGAACAGTTGAAAAGATGACAAAGTAGTTAATCAGAAAGGCTAAAGCTTATGCAGAAGAGAAAATAACACAATCTGTAAAAAACGGTGACAAAACCTTCTTTAGGTATATCAGTGAAAAGAGAAAAACTAACAGAGGGATAGTAAGACTCAAGAATGATGCTAGAGTAGTGGGAAAAGATAAACATATAGCAAACTGTTTAAATTATTACTTTTGTTCAGTCTTTACAACAGATGGTAAAGATAGTGAGATTCTATTAAGGGATGTTACTGTAAATAATAATGTGAGTAGTACTTTTCTTTTTACAGAGGAAGAGGTTTCAAGGGCTTTATAAAAAATAAAAGTAAATAAGCCTGTGGGTCCAGATACTATTCATCTAAGGGTTCTAAGAGAACTTCAATCTGTAATAGCTACTCCATTAGCTGATTTATTTAACCAGTCACTTCTAACAGGAGTTGTTCCAAAAGACTAGAAAATTGACAATGTAGTCCCTCGTCATAAAAAGGTTAGTAGGGAAGATTCTGCTAACTATAGGCCTGTCAGTTTGACCTCAATTGCAGGGAAATTAATGGAAACTCTTTTAAAGGAAAGGCTTGTATCTTTCCTTCAGACAAACAACTTAGAAGACAAAGGACTGATGAAAGATCATGTCAGACTAATCTAAATGTTTTTTTTGACCATGTAACTAAAATAATAGACCAGGGAAGAGCCATAGATGTTGCATATCTAGACTTTATGAAAGCATTTGACACCATGCCACACAACAAACTTATTCACAAAATGTATTGCCTTGGAATAGATGCTAAGATTGTTAAGTGGGTAGAATGCTGGCTTAAAGATAGATGAAAGAGGGTTTCAATTAATGGAGTAAATTCAAATGAGGCATCAGTAACTAGTGGTGTTCCCCAATGGTCAGTTCTTGGGCCTGCTTTGTTTAACATGTTCATAAGTGATATTGGAAGTGGGCTTAAGGGGAAAGTTTCCTTGTTTGCTGATACAAAAATGTTCCAGGAAGGGTTAATTAAATGAACTGTGATATTAAAAAACTAGAGGATTGGTCAAATAAATGGGAACAGAAATGTAATATTACCAAGAGAAAAATTATGCACATAGGATCCGAAAACCCAAAGGCTAATTATAGTCTCAATGGTACATTACTGACTGTAACTAAAGAAGAAAGGGACTTGGGAATTATTATTTCAATGATTTAAAATGTGGTACACAATGCAGCAGTGCAGCCAGTAAGGCCAGTCAAATGCTTGGTTGCATTGGAAGAGGTATTAGTAGCAGAAATTGCAAGGTTATTATGCCACTTTACAGATCATTAGTTGTCTGGAATACTGTGTACAGTTCTGGAGACTATATCTTCAAAATGATATAAATAAACTAGAAGCTGTCCAAAGGAGGGCTACTAAAATGGTACATGGTCTAAAATATAAAACGTACAAAGAAAGACTCTATGATCTAAATATGTATAGTTTAGAGGATAGAAGGGAAAGAGGTGACATGATAGAAACCTTCAAATATATGTAGGGACTTAATAAAATAGAAGCTGAAAATATTTTTCACAAAAAAATAAATGCCAAAACAAGGGGTCACAATCTAAAGTTAGAGGGTAGCAGATTCAGAAGAAATTTGAGGAAGCATTTTTTACAGAAAGGGTGGTGAAGTCATGGAATGAACTTCCATTTGAAGTGGTAAACACAAAGGTCCATATTCATTAAAGTCTGGCGGACCTGATCCGACAGTGCGGATCAGGTCCGCCAGACTTCGCTGAATACGTCAAGCAATACGCTCGCCGTATTCAGCATTGCACCAGCAGCTCACAAGAGCTGCTGGTGCAACGCCGCCCCCTGCTGACTCGCGGCCAATGGGCCGCCAGCAGGGGGGTGTCAATCAACCCGATCGTACTCGATCTGGTTGATTTCCGACGATGTGTGTCCGCCTGCTCAGAGCAGGCGGACAGGTTATGGAGCAGCGGTCCTTGTGACCACTGCTTCATAACTGCGGTTCCTGGCGAGTCTGCAGGCTCGCCAGAAACACAGGGCATCAAGCTCCATACAGAGCTTGTTACATATGCCCCAGAGACAGTAAAGGAATTCAAAAATGCCTGGGACATGCATAAAACTATCCTAAGAAAAAAGTAACATGTAGTATGGATAGACTTGATGGGCCTTTTTGGTTCTTATCTACTATCAAATTCTATGTTTTCATGTTTCTAAGACATCCATACTGTATAAATATAGAGGGAGATGCACTTGGCAGCTCATTATTTAGATATTAAATTCACTTTATTATTACATAACATTTTTTTAATTCCAATCTATTTTGTTTTGCACTTTTCATAAAAAATATCCTATCAATTCCTGTAACATATGAATGATCCTAGCAATGGTTGATTATACGTTGCTAGTAATCATATGACACCAATGTCATGGAAAAATCAGACTGCAGCCAATATCATAGGAGGCAACAAACCAACATTGTTACCACACTTGTGGAAGCTTATTTTCCAAAGCTGGCAAAGCTCTCTCTACAAATACACAACAGAGTCCATCAATATTGACAGCATGCTCCTCTTGATCCCTTGTGGTACAAATGTAGGTCCTGACTTCTAAAGGATAAAACACTAACACGAGGGAACAACAGTATCACATTAATGAGTAAACAACAAGTCAGAGAGGAATAATCACACTTACAAGATTGTTGCACCCAAACAAGAGGTGTTAAAAGCAGTGCTAGAATCTTTTAAAGCCTCTCAGCTGATGCACACTCCAGCAAGATGGCTCCACTTGGTATTGAAAAGAGCCATTTTGCTAAAGTGTCAGTTTTCTGGTATATATATATATATATATATATATATATATATATATATATATATATATATATATTTCACATATGACATCATTATTTTATTTTTTTAGATTTTATTATGTTTCGGCCTCCACCATTGGAAATGTTATAATAAAATCTAAAAAATTGAGCTGAGTGAAATGTGAAACATAAATAACATTGATGGCAACCAATACACGGTGTAAAATACAATAACTATTCTACAAAGTACCTGAATTATGTGATATATTAATTGTGTAAGCAAATAAATATATATAAAAGGGACAGGAAACCCCCAAATTTTCTTTTGTGATTCGCTTAGAACATACAATTTTAATCAACTTTCCAATTAACTTCTATTATCAAATTTGCTTCATTCTCTCGTTAGCCTTTGCTGAAGGAACACTGGCAGCTAGCTGAAGACATCTAGGGCCCAATCACAAATGCTGCATCAGCCGCAAAAGCCGGGGGCGTCTACTTTTAGTCGGATCTATCGATCACATATATGGACCCACATACAATTTACGTACGTATATTTTAATCGTCCCCCACAGCTTTTTCTTCCATAAACTAACATAGAACTGGCGTCACAAGTTGGTATCACATATTCAGCACAAGGACTTATGCACCAAGAATGGAGGAATTTTACTCCATTTTCACCTCGCCACACATAGGCAGGCGCAGCAAGCCTTGCGCTAAGTATATAAGTACCGTAACTCCCTAGAAGCCTTAAAGGGCCACTAAACCCTACATTTTTCTTTCATGATTCAGATAAAGAATACAATTTTAAACAACATTCCAATTTACTTCTATTATCTAATTTGCTGCAATCTTTAGATATCATTTGTTAAAGAAATAGCAATGCACATTGGTGAGCCAATCACATGAGGCATCTATGTGCAGCCACCAATCAGAAGCTACTGAGCATATCTAGATATGCTTTTCAGGATAGAATATCAAGACAATGAAGCAAATTAGATAATAGAAGTAAATTGCAAAATACCTAATAAACGGCTAGATTACGAGTTTTGCGTTATGAGGGGTGCAGTGCTAACTTGCACGTTATTGTCACCGCTCACTTACCTATAGCGCTGGTATTACAGGTTTTCCTAAACCTGGCGTTATTAGGCAAGAAGTGAGCATAGAGCAAAATTGTGCTCCATACCGTACTCCAATACCAGCGCTGCTTAAGTCAGCAGTGAGTTGGTTTTTCGTGCTTGTGCACGATTTCCCCATAGACATCAATGGGGAGAGCCGGCTGAAAAAAAGCCTAACACCTGCAAAAAAGCTGCGTAAAGCTCCGTAATGCAGCCCCTTTGATTCCTATGGGGAAACTAAATTTATGTTTGCACCTAACACCCTAACATGAACCCCGAGTCTAAACACCCCTAATCTTACACTTATTAACCCCTAATCTGCCGCCCCTGACATTGCCGACACCTACATTATACTTATTAACCCCTAATCTGCTGTCCCCCAACATCGCCGACACCTACATTATATTTATTAACCCCTAACCTCCCGCCCCCAATGTTGCCGCAACCTACCTACCCCTAATCTGCCGTCCCCAATATCGCCGCCACTATAATAAACATATTAACTCCTAAACCGCCGCACTCCCGCATCACTTACACTAGTTAAATATTATTAACCCCTAATCTGCCGCCCCTAACATCGCCACCACCTACTTACATTTATTAACCCCTAATCTGCCACCCTCAACGTCGCCGCCACTATACTAAATTTATTAACCCCTAAACCTAAGTCTAACCCTAACACCCCCTAACTTAAATATAATTCAAATAAATCTAAATAAAACTTACAATTATTACCTAAATAATTCCTATTTAAAACTAAATACTTACATATAAAATAAACCCTAAGCTAGCTACAGTATAACTAATAGTTACATTGTATCTAGATAAGGGTTTATTTTTATTTTACAGGCAAGTTTGTATTTATTTTAACTAGGAAGAATAGTTACTAAATAGTTATTAACTATTTACTAGCTACCTAGTCAAAATAAATACAAATGTACCTGTAAAATAAAACCTAACCTGTCTTACGCTAACACCTAACCTTACACTACAATTAAATAAGTTACCTAAATTAAATACAATTACCTAAATTACAAAAAAAAACAAACACTAAATTACACAAAATAAAAAAGAAATTATCAGATATTTAAACTAATTACACCTAATCTAAAAAAATAAAAATAGCCCCCCCCAAAATAAAGAAAAACCCTAGCCTACAATAAACTACCAATAGCCCTTAAAAGGGCCTTTTGCGGGGCATTACCCCAAAGAAATCAGCTCTTTTATCTGTAAAAAAAATACAAACACCCCCAAACAGTAAATACCACCACCCACACAACCAACCCCCCCAAATAAAAACCTAACTAAAAAAACCTAAGCTCCCCATATTGCCCTGAAAAGGTTACTTGGATGGGCATTGCCCTTAAAAGGGCATTTAGCTCTTTTTCAATTGCCCAAAGCCTAATTTAAAACTAAAAACCACCCAATAAACCCTTAAAAAACCCTAACACTAACCCCTGAAGAACCACTTACAGTTTTGAAGAGCCGACATCCATCCTCAACGAAGCCGGGAGAAGTCCTCAGCGAAGCGGCAAGAAGTCCTCAACAAAGCCGGGAGAAGTCTTCATCCAAGTCGGCAGAAGTGGTCCTCCAGACGGGAAGAAGTCTTCATCCATCCGGCACGGAGCAGGTCCATCTCCAAGACATCCTCTTCTTCCAACGACTAAAGATGAATGAAGGTTCCTTTAAATGATGTCATCCAAGATGGCATCCCTTTAATTCCGATTGGCTGATAGAATTCTATCAGCCAATCGGAATTAAAGGTGAAAACATCCTATTGGCTGATGCAATGAGCCAATGGTATTGAGCTCGCATTCTGTTGGCTGTTCCAATCAGCCAATAGAATGCAAGCTCAATCCTATTGGATCCTATTTTTTCACCTTTAATTCTGATTGGCTGATAGAATTCTATCAGCCAATCGGAATTAAAGGGATGCCATCTTATATGACGTCATTTAAAGGAACCTTCATTCGTCTTTAGTCATTTAGAAGAAGAGGATGCTCCGCGCCGGTTGTCTTGAAGATGGACCTGCTCCGTGCCAGATGGATGAAGATAGAAGATGCCGTCTGGATGAAGACTTTCTGGAGGACCACTTCTGCCGGCTTGGATGAAGACTTTTCACGGCTTCGTTGAGAACTTCTTGCCGCTTCGCTAAGGACTTCTCTCGGCTTTGTTGAGGAGGGATGTTGGCTCTTCAAAACTGTAAGTGGATCTTCAGGGGTTAGTTTTAGTTTTTTTTAAGGGTTTATTGGGTGGGTTTTAGTTTTAGATTAGACTTTGGGCAAATGAAAAAGAGCTAAATGCCCTTTTAAGGGCAATGCCCATCTAAAAGCGCCCTTTTCAGGGCAATGGGGAGCTTAGGTTTTTTTTAGTTAGGTTTTTATTTGGGGGGTTTGGTTGTGTGGGTGGTGGGTTTACTGTTGGGGGGGTTTGTATTTTTTGTACAGGTAAAAGAGCTGATTTCTTTGGGGCAATGCCTCACAAAAAGGCCCTTTTAAGGGCTATTGGCAGTTTATTGTAGGCTAGGTTTTTTTTTTTATTTAGTTTTTTTTTTTATTTTGATAGGGCTATTAGATTAGGTGTAATTAGTTTAAATATCTGATCATTTCTTTTTTTATTTTGTGTAATTTAGTGTTTGTTTGTTTTTTGTAATTTAGGTAATTGTATTTAAATTAGGTAATTTATTTAATTGTAGTGTAAGGTTAGGTGTAAGTGTAACTCAGGTTAGGTTTTATTTTACAGGTAAATTTGTATTTATTTTAGCTAGGTAGTTAGTAAATAGTTAATAACTATTTAGTAACTATTCTACCTAGTTAAAATAAATACAAACTTACCTGTAAAATAAAAACAAACCCTAAGCTAGCTACAATGTAACTATTAGTTATAGTGTAGCTTGCTTAGGGTTTATTTTATAGGTAGTATTTAGTTTTAAATAAGAATTATTTAGTTATTAATAGTAGGTTTTATTTAGATTTATTTAAATTATATTTAAGTTAGGGGGTGATAGGGTTAGACTTAGGTTTAGGGGTTAATAACATTAGTATAGTGGCAGTGACGTTGGGGGCGGCAGATTAAGGGTTAATAACTGTAATGTAGGTTGCGGCAATGTTAGGGGTGGCAGATTAGGGGTTACTAATATTTAACTAGTGTTTGTGATGCGGGAGTGTGCGGTTTAGGGGTTAATATGTTTATTATAGTGGCGGTGATGTCCGGAGCGGCAGATTAGTGGTTAATAATTTTATTTTGTTTGCGATGCGGGAGGGCCTCAGTTTAGGGGTTAATTGGGAGTTTATGGGTGTTAGTGTACTTTTTTAACACTTTAGTTATGCGTTTTATGCTACAGCTTTGTTGCGTAAAACTCATAACTACTGACTTTAGAATGCGTTATGAATCTTGTGGGATAGGCTGTACCGCTCACTTTTTGGCCTCCCAGAAAAAGCTTGTAATATCGGCGCTATGGAAGTCCCATTGAAAAAAGACTTTACGCAAAAGTTAATTTGCGTTAAGGCCAAAAAGTTTGTGGTACAGCTGTACCTACAAGACTCGTAATAGCAGCGGTAGTAAAAAAGCAGCATTATAATCCATAACGCTGCTTTTTCACTCATAACACAAAACTCGTAATCTATCTGAAAGTTATTAACCCATAATCCTCCATCCACAACGCAAAGTACCTGATTACACTATTAACCCCTAATCTGCACCCCCCCAAAACACAAACTACCTAATTAACCTATTAACCCCTAAAATGCCAACCCTCCACATTGCAAACTACCTAATTAACCCATTAACCCCTAAACTGCCAACACCCACAACACAAACTACCTAATTACACAATTAACCCCTAATCCTCCAACCCCAACGAAAATTACATAATTTACCTATTAACCCCTAAACTGCCAACCCCCACAATGCAAACTACCTAATTAACCTATTAACCCCTAAACTGTCAACCCCCCACAGCCAAAGTATTAAACTAATAACCAAGCCCCCTAAACTAACATCCCCTAAAGTTAATTCCAATTACAATGCACTTACATAAAATAAAAAAAATACTAACTACATTAAAAAATAATAAACATTTGCAAAAAAAATATTTTAAAACCCTAACATTACTGAAAAAAAACATACTCCCCAAAAAAGACCCCCTAATCTAACAATAAACTACCATTAGCCCTTAAAAGGGCATTGCCCGAAAGAAATCAGCTCTTTTACACCAAAAAATACAAAGTCCCCCCTAACAGTAAAACTTCCCACCCACCCAACCCCCCAACATAAAAAAGACCTAACTAAAAAAAAATCTACCCATGGCCCCTAAAGGGGCATTTGTATGGGCATTTCCCTTAAAAGGGCAATCAGCTCTTTTAGTGCCAATGAAAATAAAAAAAAGCCATAATCTAAAAATAAACCACTCCAAAAAAACACACAAAAAAAACTAACACTAACCCCAATGCCCATACAAATGCCCCTTTAGGGTCAATGGGTAGATTAGTAATTTTTTTAACTTAGGTCTTTTATATTTTGGGGGTTTTGTACTGTTAGGGGGACTTAGTTTTTTTTTGTGTAAAACCGGTGATTTCTTTATGGCAATGCCCTACAAAAGGACCTTTTTACTGTTAGATTAGGGGGTGTTTTTATTTTAGGGTGTCTTTTTTATTTTTAAAGGGGATTAGATTAGAAATCTTTTAGTTTTTTTCTGTAATCTTAGAATTTTTTATTTTTTGTAATCATTCGGCTAGATCACGAGTTTTGTCAGTAAGGCTGTGCGTTGCTAACACTCCTTTTTTTTCTTACCACTCCCTTTAAACAACGCTGGTATTACGAGTTTTCTTTAAGCCGGCGTTAGCCTCTGAAAAGTGAGCGTTGAGCAAAATTTAGCTCCACATCTCACCTCGATACCAGCGTTGCTTATGGTAGCGGTAAGCTGTCAAAACGTGCTCATGCACGATTTCCCCATTGGAAACAATGGGGCTGAGCTGGGTGAAAAAAAACCTAACACATGCAAAAAAGCAGCGTTCAGCTCCTAATGCAGCCCCATTGTTTCCTATGGGAAAATGAAATTTATGTCTGCACCTAACACCCTAACATGAACCCCGAGTCTAAACACCCCTAATCTTACACTTATTAACCCCTAATCTGCCGCTCCAGACACCGCCGCCACCTACATTATACTTATAGACCCCTAATCTGCTGCCCCCCCACATCGCCGACACCTACATTATATTTAATAACCGCTAATCTGCCCCCCCAACGTCGCCACAACTATATTAAATTTATTAACCCCTAATCTGCCGCCCCCAACGTTGCCGCCACTATAATAAAGTTAATAACCCCTAATCCTAAATCTAACCCTAACCCCCCCTAACTTAAATATAATTTAAATTAAACAAAATTAATTTAACATAATTAAATAAATTAATCCTATTTAAAACTAAATACTTACCGATAAAATAAACCCTAAGCTAGCTACAATATAACAAATAGTTACATTGTAGCTAGCTTAGGATTTATATTTATTTTACAGGCAACTTTGTATTTATTTTAACTAGGTAGAATAGTTATTAAATAGTTAACTATTTAATAACTACCTAGCTAAAATAAGTAAAAAATTACCTGTAAAATAAATCCTAACCTAAGTTACAATTACACCTAACACTACACTATCATTAAATTAGTTACCTAAACTACCTACAATTAATTACAATTAAATGAAATAAACTAAATTACGAAAAAAACAAACACTAAATTACAGAAAATAAAAAAAGAATTACAAGAATTTTAAACTAATTACACATAATCTAATCCCCCTAATAAAGTAAAAAAGCCCCCCAAAATAATAAAAATTCCCTACCCTATACTAAATTACAAATAGCCCTTAAAAGGGCCTTTTGCGGGGCATTGCCCCAAAGTAATCAGCTCTTTTACCTGTAAAAAAAGGATACAATACCCCCCCCCAAAATTACAACCCACCACCCACACACCCCTACTCTAAAACCCACCCAATCCCCCCTTAAAAAACCTAACACTAACCCCCAGAAGATCACCCTACCTTGAGCCGTCTTCACCCAGCGGGGCACAAGTGGTCCTCCAGAGAGTCCGAAGTCTTCATCTGATCGGGGCAGAAGAGGTCCTCTAGACGGCAAAAGGCTTCATCCAGGCGGCATCTTCTATCTTCATCCTTCTGGAGAGGAGCGGGTCCATCTTCAATCCAGCCGACGCAGAGCATCTTCTTCAAACGAAGTCCTAACGAAGTATTTAGTTTTAAATAGGATTAATTTATTTAATTATGTTAAATTAATTTTGTTTAATTTAAATTATATTTAAGTTAGGGGGGGTTAGGGTTAGGGTTAGACTTAGGTTTAGGGGTTAATAACTTTATTATAGTGGTGGTGACATTGGGGTTGAAAGATTAGGGGTTAATAAATGTAGGTAGGTGTCGGCGACATTGGGGGGGGGGCAGATTAGGGGTTAATAAATATAATGTAGATGTCGGCAATGTTAGGGGCAGCAGATTAGGGGTTCATAGGTATAATGTAGGTGGCGGCGATGTCCGGTCGGCAGATTAAGGGTTAAAAAATGTATTTTGATGTTTGCAATGTGGGGGGGCCTCGGTTTAGGGGTTAATAGGTAGTTTACGGGTGTTAGTGTACTTTTTAGCACTTTAGTTAAGAGCTTTATGTTCCGGCGTTAGCCCATAAAACTCTTAACTACTGACTTTTTAAATGCGGTAGGAGTCTAGAAAGGAGAGGGTCTACCGCTCACTTCTTCCAAGACTAGTAATACCGGCGTTAGGCAAATCCCAATAAAAAGATAGGATACGCAACTGACGTAAGGGGATTTGTGGTAGCCTCGAGTCGCGGAAAAAAAGTGAGCGGTACACCTGTACCTGCCAGACTCGTAATACCAGCGGGCGGTAAAAAGTAACTTTCTTATTTGTATGTAATCTTACGGCTAGATTACGAGTTTTTGTCGGTAAGGCTGTGCGGTGCTAACGCTACTTTTTTTCTCACCGCTCACTTAAGACAGCACTGGTATTACGAGTTTTCTGCAAGCCGGCGTTAGCCTCAGAAAAGTGAGCGTTGAGCAAAATTTAGCTCCACATCTCACCTCAATATCAGCGCTGCTTACGGTAGCGGTGAGCTGGCTAAACGTGCTCGTGCTCGATTTCCCCATAGGAAATAATGGGGCTGAGATGGCTGAAAAAAAACCTAACACCTGCAAAAAAGCAGCGTTCAGCTCTTAAAGCAGCCCCATTGTTTCCTATGGGGAAATACATTTTACGTGTACACCTAACACCCTAACATGAACCCTGAGTCTAAACACCCCTAATATTACACTTATTAACCCCTAATCTGCTGCCCCGACATCGCCAAAAAACCATTATATTATTAACCCCTAATCTGCCACTCCGGACACCGCCGCCACCTACATTATACCTATGAACCCCTAATCTGATGCCCCTAACATCGCCAACACCTACATTATATTTATTAACCCCTAATCTGCCGCCTCCAACGTCGCCGAAACCTAACTACAATTATTAACCCCTAAACCTAAGTCTAACCCTAACAACCCCTAACTTAAAGGGCCACTGTAAGTAAATATTTTCTATGCCTGTTACTAACTAACTACCCCAAATACGCTTTTTATCAATAGCATTTCATTAACATATCTCTACCGTATATCAGAAATCTTGTCTGCAAATTTAATTGTTTTCCAAACCCACTCCGTGGGTATCCTTTGCTCTGTACCAATCCGTTTACAATACCTAGGTTTCAAAATGGTGCTTTAAACACAAAGATATTGGTTTAAGTATTTTGAACACACAGTGCTGAAAATAGTGGGCAGGATAACGTGACATCATCGGCGAATAAAAGATATAACTTTTAGAACGTTATGAAACTTCGTTTTGGAGAAAATATAGGTCAGTAGGTTTTAATTAATGTTTATTAACTTTAATATGTTAGTTGTTTAGCTTAAAAATTATAACAGAAAGTAATCCTTTAAATATCATTTAAATAAATCTAAATAAATATTCCTATCATTAAATAAATTATTCCTATTTAAAACTAAATACTTAGCTATAAAATAAACCCTAAGCTAGCTACAATATAACTAATAGTAACATTGTAGCTAGCTTAGGATTTATTTTTATTTTACAGGCAACTTTGTATTTATTTTAACTAGGTACAATAGTTATTAAATAGTTATTAACTGTTTAATAACTACCTAGATAAAATAAATACAAATTTATCTGTAAAATAAACCCTAACCTAAATTACAAATTACACCTAACACTACATTACAATTAAATGAATTACCTAAACTAACTACAAATAAATACAATTAAATTAAATAAATTAAAGTACGAAAAACAACAAACACTAAATTACAGAAAATAAAAAAAATAATTACAAGTTTTTTAAACTAATTACACCTAATCTAATCCCCCTAATAAAATAAAAAAGCCTCCCCAACAAATAAAATTCCCTACCCTATATTAAATTACAAATAGCCCTTAAAAGGGCTTCTTGCCGGGCATTGCCCCAAAGTAATCAGCTCTTTTACCTGTAAAAAAAAATACAATACCCCCCCAACATTAAAACCCACCACCCACACACCCAACCCTACTCTAAAACCCACCCAATTCCCCCTTAATAAAACCTAACACTAACCCCTTGAAGATCACCCTACCTTGAGACGTCTTCACCCAGCCGGGCCGAAGTCCTCCAAGAAGCCGGGCACAAGTGATCCTCCAGACAGCTAGAAGTCTTCATCCGGTCCGGGCAGAAGAGGTCCTCCAGAGGGGCAGAAGTCTTCATCCTTCCGGAGTGGAGCGGGTCCATCTTCATTCCAGCCGACATGGAGCATCCTCTTCCAACGAAGTCCACCAGACGAATGAAGGTTCCTTTAAATGACGTCATCCAAGATGGCGTCCCTTGAATGCCGATTTGCTGATAGGATTCTATCAGCCAATCCGAATTAAGTTAGGAAAAATCCTATTCGCTGATGCAATCAGCCAATAGAATTGAAGTTAAATCATATTGGCTGATCCAATCAGCCAATAGGATTGAGCTCGCATTCTATTGGCTGAGACTTAGGGTTAGACTTAGGTTTAGGGGTTAATAAATTTAATATAGTAGCGGCGACGTTGGGGTCGGCAGATTAGGGGTAATAAATGTAGGTAGGTGTCGGCGATGTTAGGGATGGCAGATTAGGGGTTAATAATATTTAACTAGTGTTTGCGAGGCGGGAGTGCGGCGGTTTAGCGGTTAATACATTTATTTAAGTGGTGGCGATGTCTGGTCGGCAGATTAGGGGTTAAAAACTTTATTTAAGTGTTTGCGATGTGGGGGGGCTTGGTTTAGGGGTTAATAGGTAGTTTATGGGTGTTAGTGTACTTTAGTTAAGAGTTTTATGTTACGGCATTAGCCCATAAAACTATTAACTACTGACTTTTAATTGCGGTAGGAGTCTGGACAGGAGAGGGTGTACCGCTCACTTTTTCAAGCAATCGTAATACCAGTGTTAGGAAAATCCCATTGAAAAGATAGGATACGCAATTGACGTAAGGGGATTTGCGGTATGCTAAAATTGCGGAAAAAAAGTGAGCGGTACACCTGTACCTGTCAGACTCCTAATACCAGCGGGCGTTAAAAAGCAGCGCTGGGACCCCTCAGCGCTGCTTTTTAAGGCTAACGCAAGACTCGTAATCTAGGCGTTAGTTTTTTATTTTTCTGTAATGTAATTTTTATTTTAATATAAATATATAATATTTTATTTTTGGTAATTTTAAATTAATTTTTAACATAAATTCTATGTAATTGTAGTTTAATTAGGGTTATTTAGGAGGTGTTAGGTTAGGGGACATAGTTATTAGATTAATACTTTCTGTTGTGGGGGGGTT